>NC_053431.1:66331842-66608573 GCF_007990345.1 Gossypium hirsutum
CACTTCATCACATGGCATTCGCCTTACAATATATACACTTTCAATTCATCACTCGGCCATTGCTTATTATATTTTCACATTCATACATCGCATTAGGCTTATCACATATTAACTTTCACATTCATCACATCGGCATTAGGCCTTATCACATATATACACTTTCACATTCATCACATCGGCTATTAGCCTTATCACATATATACACTTTCACATTCATCACATCGGCTATTAGGCCTTATCACATATATACACTTCACATTCATCACATCGGCATTAGGCCTTATCACATATATATACACTTTCACATTCATCACATTGGCCATTCGGCCTTATCACATATATACACTTTCACATTCATCACATCGGCCATTAGGCCTTATCACATATATACACTTTCACATTTATCAAATATACTTCACATACACATATACTATCATGTACCGACTTGGTCTTGGCCGAATCTACATCCATCACTTTCCAATGAATAATTCAATTTTACGCCATACTATCATTTCATATTCGAATACTCATAAACTTACAATATCACGATTTAGAATTCAAGTATGGGTTAATCAATAGCTTATGAGCAACTAAAACAAGTTTTATCATGTTTCAACAAATCACATATCACTACGAGCTGTTTTCCTGAGCAATGGTCACTAAATTATTTATAAACGGAGCTACAAGACTCCAAATAACTTGCCGTTAATTTTATTACCAATTGTTACTGTGAAGTTGTATAATCTTACGCTTTACTTGAATCTTCAGCAAAACCTTTAGTTCAGGGCTTACCTGGACAAAATCTCCACACGTAGTCATTGGTTCTTTAGAGCTCGGATATAGTACGAGCACGAGGCCTACGGACATTAATCAGTGATAATATTCTCGCATAAAGCCTGCGGGGTTTTAACCCGGATATAGTACTGACACAAATGCCCTTCGGGACTTATCACATTTATACACTTTCACATCCATCACGTTGGCCACTCGGCCCTTCACATATATACACTTTCACATTCATCACATTGGCCATCGCTATCACATATATACACTTTCACATTCATCACATCGGCATTCGACCTTATCACATATATACACTTTCACATTCATCACATCGGCCATTAGGCCTTATCACATATATACACTTTCACATTCATCACATCGGCTATTAGGCCTTATCACATATATACACTTTCACATTCATCACATCGGCCATTAGGCCTTATCACATATATACACTTTCACATTCATCACATCGGCTATTAGGCCTTATCACATATATACACTTTCACATTCATCACATCGGCCATTAGGCCTTATCACATATATATACACTTTCACATTCATCACATTGGCCATTCGCCTTATCACATATATACACTTTCACATTTATCACATCGGCCATTAGGCCTTATCACATATATACACTTTCACATTTATTCAAATATACTTCACATACCACATATACTATCATGTACCGACTTGGTCTTGGCCGAATCTACATCCATCACTTTCCAATGAATAATTCATTTACGCCATACTATCATTTCATATTCGAATACTCATAAACTTACAATATCACGATTTAGAATTCAAGTATGGGTTTAATCATAGCTTATGAGCAACTAAAACAAGTTTTATCCATGTTTACAACAAAATCACATATTCACTACGAGCTGTTTTCCTGAGCAATGGTCACTAAATTATTTATAAACGGAGCTACAAGACTCCAATCACTTGCCGTTAATTTTCCCTAAATATAGACTCGTATATCATTCATCCATAAATTTTTCAGAATTTTAGGTTTGGCCAATCAATACCAGATTGTTCTTAAAATTTCCCCTGTTTCACTATTTGACTAATCTGACCAGTCTTCACTACGAATCAAAATTCTCATTGTACAGAATTCAAAGTATGTTCTATTTGATTTCATTTGAAACTAGACTCATTAAGGAGTCTAAGCACATAAATTTTATCTTGTAACCAGTTTTGTACAAATTATAGTGATTTTCTTAAAACAGAACAGGGGATTTCGGAGTCATTCTGACACCGTCTCACACAACTTTAAATATCTCTTTATAGGAAATTCCTTTGCTTACACGGTCTCTTTTATAAGAAACTAGACTAATTAAGATTTGATTGTATAATTGATTCATCCTATAATTCTACAACAAACATTTATAGTGATTTTCTAAAATCACGTTACTGCGGCTGTCCTGAGCAAATTATTACAATTTGCTCTTAAATTTCCAAGTCCAAACACTTAGGAACTTACCATTTGAGTTTAAGACATATCATGGCCACATCATATCTTATTAAATCAATTGATTATATCCTATTATAGTTGAATTTACTCAACATTTAATCACTTAAAACTTACCTCGGATGTGGTCGAACGATTTCGGCGGCTATTCGATCACTTTTTCCCTTCCCTTATCCAACTTTGGTCCTCTAAGCTCTTGAGCTAATTCAAACAAATTTAACTTATTAAAGTCTCATTATGCTAGCTTATGGCCGAATATGACAAGGAGTTTGATAGGTCATATGGCCACCTATAGCTCAAACACAAAATGGTCATACGCATTTTAATCACATTGAGCAATTTAATACAATTAATCTAACATTTCCTCAAGTGCACCTTTATGACCGAATACATGCAACACCAAGCTATCTATTCATTCATGTATGCACCTATTTAAGCATGTATATCCACAATTGAATTCATCATATAAATATCTATGATTTCACTCAAATAATCTCATTACAACACACGATGCTCCAACCATTATTTAAATTCAAAGCTCGGCTAGTACACATATATACACTAGCAATCAATTACTAACATTTTCACTTCATCTTAATAGCTAGCTTAGCAAACCTTAATTTAACACATAATTCATACATATCACATTCCAAGCATTCACTCAATTCTATCACTTAAAACACACACATTACTCAATAACTTCATAGTTCAAATTCGGCAACTACACCACTAATATTCAAAATCATATTTGGCCTTAGTACTCCCTTGTTAGCCGATTTTTCTTCATTTAGCAACTAAAATAATAAACCACAACATTTAAATTCATCTCATTCTTCTCCATTTGACCGAATGAACATTTATCAAATGAAAATTCAACTAAACAACAACATCTTTCTTTCTAAAATGTATATACACCACACCATCAATTGAAGGTAAATTCATGGTAACATTAGTATTGAAAGGTTGCGTTGTGGGCAGCCTAAGAGGACTCGCAACACTTGGCTTAATTGCTGTAACATATCACATCCGGAGGCTGATTCGGACAGCATCAATAATACAATATTTAGACAGCATAAACAGGTCAGCAATTAACAATACCAACAAGGTAAAATTCGGACAGCAATTTGACAGTTTCAACAATTATCAAATAAAAGTTCAAGGAAAACTCACCAAGGTTCCCAACACCGATTCTACCTATTCAATTTGCTCCTCCCCTTTTTAGCCTTCTACTTGAAAATTTCAACTTATAAGCAAACAAATTTCATGGTTTCCCCTACATGCAGCCGGCCTCTCCTCTCTAGCTTCATTTGAAAGAGACAAGGAAGCAAGATAGAAAAATAAAAGTTGAAGTCTTTCTTTCTTCCATTCACGGCAATGGAGGGGGGGCAACCACACACATTTTTTTGTCATCATTTACCTTCCCATTATTATTTTATCCTTTCTCACATAACCATTAGCACATCATGTTTATGACATGTTTTGCCCATCACCCTTTGTCATGGCTGGCCACTAGTAATTAAATGGGGGAAATTGACATGCAAGTCCACCCCTTTGATTACATGCACTAATAGATCCTTATGGATTAACCTATCACATTTCAAAAGTGTCACACATAAGTCCTATTACTAAATTCACATGCAATCGACTAAATCGAAGCTTAAAACTTTCACACATTCATATTCACATATTTTAGACAATAAATATCATATTCAAATAATTTGGTGACTCAGTTTAGCGGTCCCGAAACCACTTTCCGACTAGGGTCATTTTAGGGCTGTCACATATATCATACCCCACGTATCAAATTTATACTTAAACCCTAAGGGTATAATGGTCATTTTTACCTAGGGGCAAAATAATCATTTTCACATTATAAGGGTAATTTCATAATTTTACCAAATATCAGGGCTTTCCATGTTCATCAATAATTATCAACATTTCCGA
This sequence comes from Gossypium hirsutum, assembly GCF_007990345.1. NCBI lineage: Eukaryota > Viridiplantae > Streptophyta > Magnoliopsida > Malvales > Malvaceae > Gossypium > Gossypium hirsutum. Next base: position 66,336,050 of record NC_053431.1, read on the forward strand.
GTGTTTAAATAATGATCTTTAACCCACTTTATCAAACTCGGGCTTTTGGGCCCAAAACCTCTAATGGGCCCTACGAATGCCGATTTAGCCCATTAAGCCCACATAATCCAAATTTTACAGCAGTACTAACCGTGTTAACATGCAACTTTTCCAGATTCCATTTTCTATTAGTTTTACCCAAATGGGCCCGAAGCCTATTGGGCCCGATTCCAGCCCATTGAGGCCCAACTTACAATCGTGCACAAAATTGAGTTCTTGCCTGTTCCATCGATCGAAACACCGATCATATCGTATTTATCGCATCTATACCCAAACGCAACATTACAAGTTCCCAAAATACCGGTATTTTAGCATTTCGGCTTCTCAGCAAATATTAATCTAAGCTATTACGAGGGTTAGTACACACTTGTTATAGGTTGAAGTTGAAACGTTTCCATAATCAATCACCTACGATAACCACCACCTATCACTCAAACTTAACTAATCCAATATCAATATGTGTAAATCCTAAGCACATCAGTCATACGGAACATAAGGGCATATTCGTCATTTTACCATACAAGGGTATTACGGTCACTTTACCCTACAGGGGCTTTACAGTCTTTTTACCTATTTGGGGTATTTTAGTCATTTCATCCTACAAGGGTGTTTTGGTAAATCTACAAACCAAGGGTATTTCAGTAATTTTGTAAACCAATGGTATTTCTATAATTTTTAGAAAGTCAAGGGTATTTCTGTAATTTTGTAAATTAGGGGTATTTTGGTAATTTTACAAATTGAGGGTATTTCGGTAATTTCACAAAGCAGTGGTATTTTGGTAACTTTACAAACTAGGGGTATTTTGGTAATTTTACAAACCAGGGGTATTTTAGCAATTTTACAGACCAAGGTATGTTGGTAATTTTACTGATCGAGGGTATTTTGGTAATTTTGTAAACCAAGAGTATTTTTGTAATTTTGTAAATCGAGGGTAAAACAATAATTCTGTAAATCAAGGGTAAAATGGTAATTCTATAAATCGAAGGTAAAATGGTAATTCTGTAAATCGAGGGTAAAACGGTAATTCTTTAAATCGAGGGTAAAACGGTAATTCTTTAAATCAAAGGTAAAACGGTAATTCTGTAAATCGAGGGTAAAACGGTAATTCTGTAAATCGAGGGTAAAACGGTAATTCTATAAATCTAGGGTAAAACGGTAATTCTATAAATCGAGGTTAAAATGGTAATTCTACAAATCGAGGGCATTTCAGTAATTTGGTAAACTAAAGTATTCTAAACAGGGATAACAATACGAATGTGCCTAAAGCCTATTCTCGGCCCAAATGGGCCCACACGTTCGTGTAGCCCTTTAGCCCAAATCTAGCCACAAATATGAGATTCACCTAGCCTAGTCCAATATTTACTACACAATCAAACAACTTATCCAATTGGGCCCGTAGGCCCATTGGGCCCACATGGCCCCTTTCGACCCATCGCGGCCCGAAGTAGCCATCCTATAGCTAGAGTAGTGAGAAATACACACCTGATATGAGACTGGAGTTAATCCACGCGCTGAGAACTCTTAGCCGACGCCCAACCCAAACGAGCACTCCATACAGCGAAAGGGATCAGCCAAGAAAGGTACCTTTACTCTCCTCATGGCTCTCTCTATTTAAAGCCAGCTTTGCAACCACTCTTATGTTAGCTTCCCGATGTGGGATCCCTCCAACATCAGAGTTTAAATTCAACACCAACTTTTGTCGCCCCCTGTTAGCAAAATAAATGCTCCTTGCTTGCCATGGGATTCAAACCCATGCCTCCCCTCAATTGCTCCACACGCTACTTGCCACTAAGCCACAAGGCTTTTTACGTCATATTTTATCCCCAATTAATTATAAGGTCTAAAGGCTAAAGTCCAGGTTCCCTAAAAAAACCAAATAAATTGCAAGAGCCAAGGCTTGAACCCAGGCTCCCATACAACCATAATGACGCCACAGCCACTAGACTACAAGCTTCCTTGTGTCATTTATTTAACACAATAATTTAAAAGCCCTCATCCAAGCATCCTGGTTTTTTTTTCTCTTAATACCAAAATTTTTGCTAAAGCCCAAGTCTGAACCTAAGATTTCCCAACACTTCTCAAAGCCATTAACCACTAAAGTAAACATTTAATTGTGTCGTTTCATTGCACAATTAAATACCTATATACAACCTCCTTATGGACCCGTACCAAAGGCCCAATACTTCTAGGCCCAAATTCGGGGTGTTACAGAAAACTCATCACTTACTTAATACTTGATAATCTCAATTACTTACAATCTCAATATTAAAGAAGCCTTAAATGCATACTTGTACTCTTTTTTCATGTTCTCACCTTGTTGTTTCTTTGACTTACTCTATGGATTACTCAGGAACCTTTTCCTTTTTGAACTTACCATTGCCATGTCTTGACATGGTCTTACGTGGTATCCTTGCCTTATGAACTCACCAATGCCATGCCTTGGCATGGTCTTACATGGGACCTTTGCCTTATAGTAACTCATCAATTCCATGTCTTGACATGGTTTTACATGATTTCCTTGCCTGCCATGCCTTGGCATGGTCTTACATGATATCCTTATCTTACCAAATGCCATGTTCCAAACATGGTCTTACATGGTATTATTGTCTTGGTGCCAATGCCACATCTTGATGTGGTTTTACATGGAGTCCTTAATCAATGCCGATGCCATATTTTGACATGGTCTTACACGGGATCCTTGCTTTACCAATGCCATGTCTTGACATGGTCTTACATGGTATCCTTAACCATCAATTCCTCCTTAAATGCCATGTTATGAACTTGGACTTTTCCATCAATTCTTCCTTAATTTCCATGGTACAACCATGGACTTTGAGATATCAATGCCTTGTCAAGTCATATCTAAAACATACTTGCTCAAATTCTCAAGGTTAGTCGCATAACTTAATAATATCAATACTAATAACAATAATTGCATAATAATAAAATGCTACTCAACTTACATACTTACAATCTCAATATCATCATATCATCAACGTAACGTATTCTTATCAAACTATGCTAGTCAATACTTTCTTGTTATCATACAAAGCCATAATACAAAATATGGTCTTACATATAAATTATACAAGTTCTCTTTCCAATATCGAATTATTATCGAACATTAATTATTATATCTGAAACTCAATACTAAAGTAGTTATGGCCAAATTATCAATTTATCATTCAAATATGCATAATTAAAAGCTTATTAAACATCTGAACTTACCTCGATACCAAAATGACCATTTTACCAACTTTCTCGATTTTCTGTTTTTCTCCCGTTCTAGGTCCAAATCTCACTTTTCAGGATCGAAAACATCATATTTCACTAATTTAATTAATGTAATATTCAAAGCATTCCCTAACTCAAACTTTGGCAAAATTGCATTTTTGCCCCTAAACCTTTGCAGAATTACGATTTTGCCCCTAGGCTCAGAAATTAAAATTTATCCATTTTTCTTATGTTTTATTACATGCTGAATATTTTTCCCTTCTATGATAACATCAAATTCCCACTCTATCTTGTACTTATGAACATTAGGTATTTTTACCGAATACGTCATTCTACTCGTTTTCACTTAAAATCGCTTAGCAAAAGTTGTTTAACATAATTTGAAGCTTCAAATTCTACCATCAAACATCAAAATAAACCCATTTAACCTATGGGTATTTTTCCAAATATGAACCCTAGCATGAATTATTGCTAGAATAAGCTAAATCAAGTTACCGGGACTCCAAAAACATAAAAAAAAATTAAAAACGAGGCTAGAACTAAACACACCTATCCCTAACCATTGCCGGAATAGGTAAGGAGCATCACTGGATGGACAGAACATTTCAAAACAATATAAAATCATAGATATTATAAAAACAATGATACTTAGGTATTCATCAACAATTCATCCATTAAGAAGGTCTACGAAACCTAAAACATACATTTAAGAAAGGTTTGGACTAAACCGAACACATTCAGAATTTTCAGAACTTAACCATATCTTTCAAAACTGTTAAAGTCACACACCCGTGTGACACGCACGGGCACCAAACTCGCCCATGTGATCCAACCATGAGAAAAAGATTTCCTATATTGACATTTTCACATGGCCAATAGACACGGCCATGTGCCATGGCGGTGTGGTACTTAGCTAGATACTGACTTAAGCCCACGGCCATATGACACGACCGTGTCCCCTGACCATATAGAATAATGCAGGCTTGGTTTAAGCAAATTTTGCCACCCTTTTTTGGGTTCAATCCTACAAGGAATAATATACAACAATCATACCAAATTTTCAACCAATTATATGCTCAAAATAACCAAATCACATTAGAACATAGCACATTACAAACATACACCAAAACCATGCACAAACTTATAATTTGTTAGCCAACTCTCATTGCCTAACATATATACAATTCAAATTCAACCATACTTAGACATTCTAGCCTATACATGCCATACTTTAAAATTTACACTTTCAAGAGTATCAAAATGAGATCGATAGTATGGTGACGACCCTCGATTATCCCCTAGCCTTCAGTAGCTACGATAATTCTAAAGCAGACAGAAATCACATAGAGTAAGCTACAAAGAGGTTAGTAAGCCAAATACAATTGGTCTAACTACTAAAGCATATAAGTACAATTTAACAATAAAGATTAATAGCCGTTTCTTAAATAATTCATAAGCTTAACCATGCTCCTTTGTTTGCATATATGTCATGCTTCATTTCCAAATTCGATACATATTTCATAGAGACAGAGTCTTTCATATTCAGAAATTTAGTACGATACAAACGTACCTGTATAAGTTATACATTTCATATATTCATTCTCATATTTCGTACTCTATCATCAGATGATTCAGAAACGATACAGATACTCATACACAAGTACAATGCCGACCTCCCGGACATGGTCTTATATGTAATTCAATATCGATGCCTCTGTCCCAGACAGGGTCTTACATGGAATCAGATACGATGCCAATGTCCCAGACATGGTCTTATACGTAAATCTCAATCGAGGCCTGTGTCCCAGACACGGTCTTACACGATATCTCAGATAGATGTCAGTGTTCCTTTAGAAGCACACAGAGCTTTTCAAATACTAGCATATTATCGGAATTTACTCGAGATTCATTCATTAGGTTTTCACGGCCGTCCAATACAGAGTATAACTATTATATGCAACATTCAATCAATTTAACACATAATCGTATTTTGACTTACCTCATACAGATTTCAAACGGGCACGAGTGGACTATTCAACTACTTTGGACTTCCTTCGATCTATGTCCGATTTTCTTTATTCTTGATCTAATACAAGGAAAATTCCACCATTCAATTATTCATTTCATTCAATTTAATCCATATACACACATTTAAGGTACTTTGCTTTTTAGCCCTTACATTTTCACACATTGACAATTTAGTCCATTTTCCACAAAATCACAAATATGCAAAAATTCACCAAGACTTTAGCTTAGCCGAATATACATGGCTTCCATACAAGTCCAAATAACACATTTAATTCACAATTTAGTCCCTCACAACTCATCTTTACAATTTAGCCCAAATAGCTCATTTCATCAAAAATTCAAGAACAAAACACGATAATCTCACATATATCTTTCATAATCCATATAAGAACACTAAAAAGCTCATATAATCATCAATGGAACATTTTATAATCTTCAACAAAAATAGAAATTTAGACATGGGTTTTGAAGAACACAAAGCAACAATCACCGAAACATAGAAATTATCAAAAATCGAGCAAAATAAGCTCACCTATTAAGACACGCACTAACTGTGACAGCCCTAATTTGACCCTAGTCGAAAAGTGGTTTCGGGACCACAAAATCGAGTCACAAAATTATTTAAATGCTCTTTTCTATGTTTATTATATGTGAAGTTTCATGTGTGAAAGTATCGTGTCTTAATTTTGTCATTTGAATGTAGAATTATTAAAAAAGACTTATGTGAGAAACTATAAAATGTGATAGGTTAATTTGTAGTGACCAAATATAGTATGGTTTAAAATATGGGGACTTGCATGTCAAATATCCCTTCCTTAAGTTAGTGGACGGCAAGGTTAGTGGATGATTGACATTTTATGTCTTTTATATTAATTAATTAAATGTTTAATGAATAAATAATATGAAATATGAATTTTTTTTAAAAGAAAAGGGTGATAAAAACAAAGTTGGTTCATCTTATTCTTCTTCCATTGCCGTACCTAAAGAAAGAAAAGAAGAAATTGAAGTTAAGGCATTCGGTCACCTTTAAGTTGATTAAGCTCAAGAGCATAGGGAACCAAGGTTCGACAAGGGAAAAGAGAAAGTAGTTGAATAGCCGATCCAAGACTGTTCGAATATATTCAAGGTAAGTTTTAAGTAGTTAAAAATAATAATATTCGATAATGACATGACAGATTATGAGAATTAAGTATTACTTGTCATATATGTATATGGCCGAATGGCAATTGTAATGGAAGTAAAATGTGATATGCTTTTATGATCAAATGATAATGTTAGATGAATATGAGTAAGATGTTATGTGTAAACTATCAAATGATAAATGTGAATGATGAAATGAAATAAAAGTGAATAAAATGTAGGATGATATATTCGAATGATGCTTGTACCTAATTTGGTGTGATTGTGTTATATGAAACTTGTTGAATTGAATATCGTACAGTACTATTCGGGCCTTTGAGCCTAGCAGGCTATAATGCCGGTGATATTGTAACGCCCCTTACCTGAGACCGTTGCCGGAGTCGAACACGAGGTGCTAACGGACTTAATTCATTTACTTACACAGTTCATTTTAAAATTTCCAGACAAGCTGGCTAACTTCATCACAGTTACTTTAAAAATTATATCTCGAGTTCCAAAACTAGAAAACCGATTCCTTAAATTTTTCCTGAAACTAGACTCATATGTCCATCAACAAATTTTTTTCTAGAATTTTTGGTCGGGCCAATTAGTAGAGTTTATTAGTTAAAGTCTCCCCTGTTTCAGGGTTCGACTACTCTGACCTTCATGCATTACGACTTAGATATCTCCCTGTACAGAGCTTCAATACTTATGTAATTTGTTTCTAATGAAACTAGACTCAAAAAGGAATCCATACATATAAAGCATGACTTCTAATTGTCTCTGGTTAATTTATGGTAAATTTTCAAAAACAGAACAGGGGATCCAGAAAATGTCCTGGCCTTGTTTCACAAAAACTTAAACATCTCATAAAATACGGCTCATATGGTCGTTTCGTTTCTTTCATATGAAAATAGACTCATCAAGATTCGATTACATAATTTATTCACTATTTATTTCCATTCCTAATATTTTTAGTGATTTTTCAAACTTACATCACTGTTGCTGTCAGCATCTATTTTAAGGTAAATTTTACCTATTTCATAATTTTCCATGAATCCATTAGTAAATTGACATACGTTATTTTCAAGTATAATCACAATTAGCCATGACGTACGTAGCCCCAATAGGACCGTGATCGGCCATTCCAATGGCTAGTCTTTACCGAACATTTGCACACCACTTAATAACCATATCATAAGACCGTAATGATATACTTCAAAATATACGAGCCATTTTTGCATGGCTATACGAATATACATTACCAAAAGATACTTAATTAACAACAAGGGTCAGCCCTATACATGCCATTATCAAAATTCAACTAAAAGAGTACCAAAAGGGCTTAGATAGTGTGGACGACTTCGACTTTGACACTCCCGAGTCCGATAGCTGACGAACAAAATCTATAAAACAGAGAATTAAAGCAACAGAATAAGCATTTTGATGCTTAGTAAGTTTTAAGTAATGAAATTATTTACAACTAAAGTATAGCGTTCGTAAGACTAAATGAATGATTGCATATACGCATATTCCCACAATCATGGTTACTTCACGCTTCAACCATTATATTCATGCACTCAGGATCGAACCTAACTAAAGGCCGGAAGCTTGTTAATCAATTAAGCGAATACTATTTAAAAAGGAATCGACCTTTCCAGTGCATATACGAAACATACCTTATCGTTTGGATTTATGAGCGTATTAATTGAAGTTATTACAGCAAGATCGCTCATTTCCAAACCCAAGTACCTTCGGGATTTAGCCGGATATAGCAACTCGCACAAATGCCTTCGGGACTTAGCCCGGATATAGTAACTCGCACAAATGCCTTCGGGACTTAGCCCGGATATAGTAACTCGCACAAATGCCTTCAGGACTTAGCCCGGATATAATAACTCGCACAAATGCCTTCGAGACTTAGCCCGGATATAGTCACTAGCATAAATGCCTTCGGATCTTGTCCGGTTATCATCCGAATAATCATGCACATATATCAATAAATCATGACACATCCATATTTCATTTTCATTACTAAAACTCAAACACAAGACACTTATCAACCCTTACCATTTTCGGCTCAATAGCCACATACAAAGAGCATGATTTTGATTGGCTTTATAACATGATCTCTATGCACATTCGGCTACTAGTCATAAGTATAACTAATTACCCCGATATACAATTCAAGTAGGATCATTATATCACCGTTTATTTGTTATGCTTATATGTCATGACATAATCAAATCATAAACTAAATTCCATTACTCAAAGACTTACCTCGGTATCTTGGAACGGTTGTGGGTTGATTACTCTATTGCTTTCTCTTTTCCCCGATCCAACTTTGATCCCCCTTGCCCTTGAGCTTAATATATATACAAGTAGAAGTATTAAATAGTTTTACCAATAAGGTTTACTTGTTAATCACATTCGGCAATCACATATCAAACTCATTTTACTCATGTGGCCGATTATACTTGGTCATACATACACATAATTAAGTTATTAACACCTAACTCACATAGCCATAGTGTACAAAAATCTTAAGGTCCAAATATGAATAGCCCCAAGTTCTCATGACTTAACCCCTAACCACATTCTGCCGAAAATCCTTTGAATTTCTACTAGCACACACACATATAATCAATTTGGAGACTCTATTAACCGAACATACATCCGGCAATAGTCTATAGCTCTCTCGGCCACTCATTTCACAACTTAACAAAGCTTCAATTTGAAATCATTAGCGAGTCTCAATTAACTTAAGCTACCTTTAAACTTTTACTTATCACCTCATGCCAAACCATCAAAATGAACTAATTATAATTATATAAGTACTACCAAAACCGAAACCTATGCATAATATTATTTCTTATGCCCAAACCAAAGACCACATTCGGCAACTCATCCACCATTCTACCAAGCACAACCAATTACCCATTCTCTTCTTAAATCTAAATCGGCACCTCCAAACAAAATGAGTTAAGAATCTCAACTTTCATGCTAACATAACCAGCAACTTAACACATCCACATATCTAAAATGCTAATAGCATCAAGGCATCAACTAAAATTTTTAAGCTTCTTAGCCGAATCCTAACTCTCCAGCAACCCCAAATCCAACCATGAGTTAGATAGAATTTAGAATAATCATCCAAGGGATGTATAAACTTCCAAAAGTAACATTGAACATACCTTAATCTAGAGAACCACCTTGGCCGAATTTTTCTTCATCTTCTTCCTCTAGTTACGGCAATGGAGGAGCAACCTAAGCTAACTTTGGTTTCTCCTCCTACTAACCACTATTATTTTATTACCCATATCCTTTATTTTATTATTTTTAACACAAAATGTTAACATAACATATTTATAATATGTTTTAACCCATAGCATGGCCGGCCACCATCTAGATTTTGGCTAATTTGACATGCAAGTACAAGCATTTTCTAACATGCTTTAATAGGCCACTTTAACATTTGCCTAGCACATTTCTAAATTTTCTCACACAAGTCCTATTTGATAAATTTCACATACTATATACGAAATTTAAGCATGAAATTTTCACACGTGCATGTTCATATATAATAAGCATTAAATATGACTGTTAATTATTTTCTTATGGCTCAGTTTCATGGTCCCGAAACCACTTTCCGACTATGGTCAATTTAGGGCTGTCACAACTCTCGCCCACTTAAGAAATTTTCGTCCCCGAAAATCTTACCTGTAAATAGGTTTGGGTATCGTTCTTTCATAGAGTTCTCGGTTTCCCATGTTGCTTCTTCGATCCCGAGTTTGAGCCATAACACCTTTACTAATGGAACCCTTTTGTTTCGCAACTCTTTCACTTCACGAGCTAGGATACGAATTGGTTCTTCTTCATAACTCATATCGGATTGAATTTCAACCTCAGAGGGATTAATTATGTGCGAAGGATCAGATCTGTATTGTCGAAGCATCGAAACATGAAAAACGTTGTGAATATTTTCGAGATCAGGGGGTAAAATCAATCTATATGCCACTGGACCAACTCGTTCGGATATTTCATACGGCCCTATGAACCTCGGACTCAGTTTGCCCTTTCGGCCAAATCTGAGTATCTTTTTCCAAGGTGAAACTTTAAGAAACACTTTGTCTCCCACCTGATACTCAATATCTCTTCGTTTTAAATCCGCGTACGACTTCTGACGATCTGATGCTGCCTTCAGACTTTCACGAATTATTTTTACTTTCTACTCAGCATCTTTAATCAAATCAACTCCGAAAATTTTACTTTCACCGAGCTCGGTCCAAAACAATGGTGTACGGCATTTACGACCGTACAAAGCCTCGTAAGGAGCCATCTTAATACTTGATTGAAAACTATTGTTGTAAGCGAATTCAATCAAAGGTAAATACCGCTCCCATGAACCACTAAACTCAAGGATGCAACATCTCAACATATCCTCGAGTATCTAAATTCTCCGCTCGGATTGACCATCCGTCTGCGGGTGAAAAGCGGTGCTAAAATGCAAATTGGTACCCAAAGCTTCTTGCAATTTCTTCCAAAATCGCGAGGTGAATCTCGGATCTCTATCCGACACAATAGAAATAGATACCCCGTGTAATCTTACAATCTGAGAAACATACAATTCAGCTAGTTTATCCAGTGAATAATCCGTACGTACGGGAATAAAATGAGTCGACTTAGTTAGTCTATCAACAACAACCCAAATCGCATCTTTCTTATTTGCTGACAACGGCAACCCAGATACAAAATCCATCGTGACTTGATCCCATTTCCATTCAGGTATCATGATTGGCTGAAGTAAACCTGTAGGCACTTGATGTTCCTCTTTCACTTGTTGACATATTAAACACTTCGAAACAAAATCGGAAATGTCTCGTTTCATACCATGCCACCAAAACTGATGTCTCAGATCGTTGTACATTTTCGTACTCCCCGGGTGAATTGACATTTGGCTACAATGAGCTTCGTTCAGAATTGTCGAAATAAGTTCTGAATTTCTTGGAACACACAAACGACTTCTGAACCTCAAACAATCGTCATCATCAATTTGAAACTCTGATTCCTTATTCGAAACACATTCAGCCCGTTTTGCAACCAATTCATCATCAACTTTCTGAGCTTCATGAATTTGATGAATCAACAATGGTTTGGCCTTTATTTCTGCTACTAACATATTATCGGATAGAACCAACAAATGTACATTCATCGATCGTAAAGCAAACAGTGATTTACGACTTAAGGCATCCGCAACCACATTAGCCTTTCCCGGGTGATAGTCAATGACAAGCTCATAATCTTTTAACAACTCGAGCCAACGTCTTTGTCGCAGATTCAAATCTCTTTGAGTCATCAAATATTTGAGACTTTTGTGATCCGAAAATACATGGCACCTCTCACCAAATAAGTAATGTCTCCATATTTTCAAAGCGAATACGATGGCAGCTAATTCGAGATCATGGGTTGGATAATTTTTCTCATGTGGCTTCGATTGCCTCGACGCATAAGCTACAACTCGACCTTCTTGCATCAATACACAACCCAACCCAAGTAAGGATGCATCACTGTAAATGACAAACTCTTTGCCTGATTTGGGCTGCACTAGTACTGGAGTTTCAGTCAAGTAAGTTTTTAGTTGATCGAAACTTTTCTGACATTTTTCTGTCCATTCAAACCTAACATCTTTCTGAAGCAGTTTCGTCATTGGTGTGGCTATCATCGAGAAACCCTTTACAAACTGTCTATAGTAACCGGCAAGTCCCAAAAAGCTCCAAACCTCAGTAATATTTCTCGGAGGCTTCCAGTTAAGTATGGCTGAAATTTTGCTCGGATCAACTCGAATACCCCATGCAGATACCACTTGACCCAAGAAGCTAACCTCTCTTAACCAGAACTCACACTTACTGAACTTAGCATATAACTGCTTATCCCGTAAAATCTGCAACACTAATCCCAAGTGTTCAGCATGATCGGTTTCACTTCTCGAATAGACCAAAATATCATCGATAAACACAACTACAAACCGATCCAAAAACGGTCTGAAGATTCGATTCATCAAATCCATAAATACCGCAGGGGCATTAGTGAGCCCAAACGACATCACTAAGAACTCGTAGTGACAGTATCTCATTCTGAAAGCAGTTTTGGGTATATCCGAATCTCGAATTCGCAACTGATAATAGCCCGATCTCAAATCTATCTTTGAAAACACTGAGGCTCCCTTTAGTTGATCAAACAAATCATCAATACGCGGTAACGGATATTTATTCTTTATTGTCACTTTATTCAGCTGACGATAGTCGATGCACAACCTCATGGTTCCGTCCTTCTTTTTCACAAACAATACTGGTGCACCCCAAGGTGAGAAACTTGGTCGAGCGAAACCTCTATCCATCAACTCTTGCAACTGAGCTTTCAATTCCTTTAATTTCGTTGGTGCCATACGATACGGAGCTATCGAAATCGGTGTACTCCCAGGTACAAGTTCGATGCCAAACTCTACCTCCCGAACAGGTGGTAACCCTGGTAATTCTTCGGGAAAAACATCCGGATATTCACAAACCACTGGTACCGACTCAAGTTTCTTTCTTGATTCTTCATTATCAAGTACGTATGCAAGATACGCTTCACACCCCTTTCTCACATATTTTTGAGCTAACAACGAGGATATTATTGTTGGCAATCCATTCAAGGCAGTAGACTCAACTCGGATTATCTCATTATTTGCACACCTCAAATCAATAGTCTTACTTTTGCAATTCACAACCGCATCATGTACGGTCAACCAATCCAAACCGAGAATAACATCAAATTCATCAAACGATAAAAGCATCAAGTCAGCTGGAAAACAGGAACCTCGAATTACTAGGGGGCATTTCTTACACACCTTATCAACAAGCACATAATGACCCAAGGGATTCGACACTCTAATAACGAACTCAATAGACTCAACGGGTAAAGTCTTACTGGATGCTAAAGTTTCACATATATAAGAATGAGTAGAACCAGGGTCAATCAAAGAAATCACATCAGTATCAAAGAGAGTGAATGTACCGGTAATAACATCAGGCAAAGAAGCATCCTCGCGTGCACGTATAGCATAAGCTCTAGCAGGAGCATGAGCCTCAGATCTGGTGGTAACATCTCTAGATCCTCCCTGACCGCCACCAGCATTCCCCGCATCTCTAGATGGTCTACCTCGAGCAGTAGTAGCACCCGGTTTCCCACTCTGATTTACATTCTGTTCAGACGTCTCGGGCAATCCTTGATAAAGTGGTCAGCTGCTCCGAGCTTATAACAGGAGCGATCATGGAATCTACAACTCCCCGAATGCCATTTACCACAATACTGGCACTCTGTTCTGTCTCGACGATCATTTCCAACACTGGCAACCGAAGTGACTCGTGTACTCACAGGGGGTCGATCACGATCTCGTCTAGAAAAACCCGAAATGTCTTTAGATCGGCCTAAATCATCTCTAAATTTCTTCGATGACTGTTGAAAGGGCTTCCCCGAAGATCTCTTACGAAAATCCTCTGCTCCCATATCAGCTTTTCTTTTCTCCTTACTGAGCTCTTCGGCTTTGCAAGCTTGCTCGACAAGTACCACAAATTCTCTGATTTCTAAAATGCCAACATATAGTTTTATATCTTCATTCAGTCCATCTTCGAAACGTTTGCACATTACAGCTTCTGAGGAAATGCATTCTCAAGCGTACCGGCTAAGTCTTACAAACTTTCTTTCATAATCAGTAACCGACATGGAACCTTGTTTAAGTTCAAGAAATTCTTTCCGTTTTTGATCAATGAATCTCTGGCTGATATACTTTTTTCGAAACTCGGTTTGGAAAAACTCCCAAGTTACTTGCTCTCTGGGCACAACCGAAATCAACGTATTCCACCAATAGTAGGCAGAATCACGTAGCAAGGAGATAGTACACTTTAGGCATTCATCGGGTGTGCAAGATAGTTTATCAAGTACCCGAATAGTGTTGTCCAACCAAAATTCAGCTTGCTCGGCATCATCGCTGTCTGTAGCTTTAAATTCAGTAGCCCCGTGTTTTCGGATTCTGTCAAATGGGGGCTGATTTAACCTCATCTGGTCAGTTACCGGAGGTATCGCAGGTGCAGGGGTTGTATTAGTCGGGAGTGGGGGTTGTGGAACAGCCGTATTAGTTTGAATATACTGATTGAACCAATCATTCATCACGCTATAAAAAGCCTGTCTAGCTTCATCATTCTGATTACTAGCAATAGGTTGAGAGTCCACCGGCAGTGTCCCTTGCACGGGAGCAGGTGCTACACTCTCAACATCATCAGCAACCGCTCGGTTGGGATCGGGATCCATTACTATAAGTAAACACATTTTTAACTGTCAAAAATCACCACACTATCAAATAAACACATAATGGCATGTATAGCTAGACCCGAACGTATTACGGTAGTCCTAGAATCGACTAAACCGTACCTCTGATACCAATAAAATTGTAACGCCCCGTACCCGAGACCATTGCCAGAGTCGAACACGAGGTGTTAACGGACTTAATTCATTTACATACACAGTTCATTTTAAAATTTCCAGACAAGCTGGCTAACTGTATCACAGTTACTTTAAAAATCATATCTCGAGTTCCAAAACTCAAAAACCGATTCCGTAAATTTTTCCTGAAACTAGACTCATATTTCCATCCAAAAATATTTTTCTAGAATTTTTGGTCAGGCCAATTAGTACAGTTTATTAGTTAAAGTCTCCCCTGTTTTAGGTTCGACTACTCTGACCTTCATTCATTACGACTTAGATATCTCCCTGTACAGAGCTTCAATACTTATTCCGTTTGTTTCTAATGAAACTAGACTCAAAACGGAATCCATAAATATAAAGCATGACTTCTAATTGTCTCTGGTTAATTTATGGAAAATTTTCAAAATCAGAATAGGGGATCCAGAAAACGCCCTTGCCCTGTTTCACGAAAACTGAAAGATCTCATAAAATACGGCTCATATGGTCGTTTCGTTTCTTTCATAAGAAAATAGACTCATCAAGATTCGGTTACATAATTTATTCACTATTTAATTCCATTCCTACTATTTTTAGTGATTTTTCAAACTTACATTACTGCTACTATCAGCATCTATTTTAAGGTAAATTTTACCTATTTCATAATTTTCCATGAATCCATTAGTAAATTGACATACATTATTTTCAAGTATAATCACGATTAGCCATGACGTACGTAGCCCCAATAGGACCGTGATCGGCCATTCCAATGGCTAGTCTTTACCAAACATTTCCACACCACTTAATAACCATATCATAAGACCGTAATGATATACTTCAAAATATACGAGCCATTTTCGCATGGCTATACGAATATACATTACCAAAAGATACTTAATTAACAACAAGGGTCAGCCCTATACATGCCATTATCAAAATTCAACTAAAAGAGTACCAAAAGGGCTTAGATAGTGTGGACGACTTCGAATTTGACACTCCCGAGTCCGATAGCTGACGAACAAAATCTATAAAACAGAGAATTAAAGCAACAGAATAAGCATTTTGATGCTTAGTAAGTTTTAAGTAATGAAATTATTTACAACTAAAGTATAGCGTTCGTAAGACTAAATGAATGATTGCATATACGCATATTCTCACAATCATGGTTAATTCACGCTTCAACCATTATATTCATGCACTCAGGATCGAACCTAACTAAAGGCCGGAAGCTTGTTAATCAATTAAGCGAATACTATTTAAAAAGGAATCGACCTTTCCAGTGCATATACGAAACATACCTTATCGTTTGGATTTATGAGCGTATTAATTGAAGTTATTACAGCAAGATCGCTCATTTCCAAACCCAAGTACCTTCGGGATTTAGCCGGATATAGCAACTCGCACAAATGCCTTCGGGACTTAGCCCGGATATTGTAACTTGCACAAATGCCTTCGGGACTTAGCCCGGATATAGTAACTCGCACAAATGCTTTCGGGACTTAGCCCGGATATAGTAACTCGCACAAATGCCTTCGGACTTAGCCCGGATATAGTCACTAGCACAAATGCCTTCGGATCTTAGTCCGGTTATCATCCGAATAATCATGCACATATATCAATAAATCATGACACATCCATATTTCATTTTCATTTCTAAAACTCAAAAACAAGACACTTATCAACCCTTACCATTTTCGGCTCAATAGCCACATACAAAGAGCATGATTTTGATTGGCTTTATAACATGATCTCTATGCACATTCGGCTACTAGTCATAAGTATAACTAATTACCCCGATATACAATTCAAGTAGGATCATTATATCACCGTTTATTTGTTATGCTTATATGTCATGACATAATCAAATCATAAACTAAGTTCCATTACTCAAAGACTTACCTCGGTATCTTGGAACGGTTGTGGGTTGATTACTCTATTGCTTTCTCTTTTCCCTGATCCAACTTTGATCCCCCTTGCCCTTGAGCTTAATATATATACAAGTAGAAGTATTAAATAGTTTTACCAATAAGGTTTACTTGTTAATCACATTCGGCAATCACATATCAAACTCATTTTACTCATGTGGCCGATTATACTTGGTCATACATACACATAATTAAGTTATTTAACACCTAACTCATATAGCCATAGTGTACAAAATCTTAAGGTCCAAATATGAATAGCCCCAAGTTCTCATGACTTAACCCCTAACCACATTCTTCCGAAAATCCTTTGAATTTCTACTAGCACACACACATATAATCAATTTGGAGACTCTATTAACCGAACATACATCCGGCAATAGTCTATAGCTCTCTCGGCCACTCATTTCACAACTTAACAAAGCTTCAATTCAAAATCATTAGCGAGTATCAATTAACTTAAGCTACCTTTAAACTTTTACTTATCAACTCATGCCAAACCATCAAAATGAACTAATTATAATTATATAAGTACTACCAAAACCGAAACCTATGCATAATATTATTTCTTATGCCCAAACCAAAGACCACATTCGGCAACTCATCCACCATTCTACCAAGCACAACCGATTACCCATTCTCTTCTTAAATCTAAATTCGGCACCTCCAAACAAAATGAGTTAAGAATCTCAACTTTCATGCTAACATAACCAGCAACTTAACACATCCACATATCTAACATGCTAATAGCATCAAGGCATCAACTAAAATTTTTAAGCTTCTTAGCCGAATCCTAACTCTCCAACAACCCCAAATCCAACCATGAGTTAGATAGAATTTAGACTAATCATCCAAGGGATGTATAAACTTCCAAAAGTAACATTGAACATACCTTAATCTAGAGAACCACCTTGGCCGAATTTTTCTTCATCTTCTTCCTCTAGTTACGGCAATGGAGGAGCAACCTAAGCTAACTTTGGTTTCTCCTCCTACTAACCACTATTATTTTATTACCCATATCCTTTATTTTATTATTTTTAACACAAAATGTTAACATAACATATTTATAATATGTTTTAACCCATAGCATGGCCAACCACCATCTAGATTTTGGCTAATTTGACATGCAAGTACAAGCATTTTCTAACATGCTTTAATAGGCCACTTTAACATTTGCCTAGCACATTTCTAAATTTTCTCACACAAGTCCTATTTGATAAATTTCACATACTATATACGAAATTTAAGCAAGAAATTTTCACACGTGCATGTTCATATATAATAAGCATTAAATATGACTGTTAATTATTTTCTGATGGCTCGATTTCGTGGTCCCGAAACCACTTTCTGACTATGGTCAATTTAGGGCTGTCAAAGATATACTATTCGGGCCTTTGAGCCTAGCAGGCTATAATGCTGGTGATATACTATTCGGGCCTTCGAGCCTAGCAGGCTATAATGCCGGTGAAATGATTCGGGCTTCGAGCCTAGGAAGTGAAATGCCGATGAATGAATTCGGGTTTAAAACCTAGCAAGCTGAAAGCTGGTGATTTGATAAAAGTCTAAAATTAAGATACCTCATGCTAGAATGACAAATGAATACGTTCAATACGATAAGCTGGCCAGGTACGTATTATGTACTTATATGTGAGTATGATTTGAATTGAATCATAAGTGTATAATGTGATACATATGTGAATAAATGTTATATCTATATTTATGATCATGATATATTCGGTCAAGGTGTGAAAGTATGCGAAAATATTCGATTTATTTATGCTATATGAATTCAGATTAAGTGAAATTAGAATGCTAATTGTGCATTATGTGCTTGTGTATATTCGGCCAAATGGTAATATATCTAGAAAATGACCTCTTGAGAAATTGAATAATTGATGTATAATTGAGTTTATTTGTTGCATTGCTTAAAACTTACTAAGCTTATGAAAGCTTACTCCATTTGTTATGTTTCTCTGTTTTATAGATTGTTGATTTCAGTCACCTGCTCGGGGAAGGGATCGTCAGCAACTCATCACACTATCTGTCATTTTGGTACTACTATGTTTTGGGAGCTAGTATGGCATGTATAGAATAGAATTAAATGAATGATATTTTGGAATGTTGTTGTATATAAGCCATGCGAATATGGCATCTTTTGAATGTTTGTATAAAGTTTTTGAATGCATATACATTTTAATGTCCTTATATTAATGTGATTGTACAAATGTGGTATTTTGGGTTGGTAACACTTCATAACCCATTCCGGCGACGGATACGGGTTATAGGGGTGTTACACTAGCCGAACAACAAAATGCTTCAATGGCTTCTTCTTTCTCTAATTTTCGGCTGAACAAGGTGAAAATGCATGGCTGTTTTATGTTTACTTTATTTTATTACACATTATAAGCCATATACCAACTTTACCCTTATTATTTACATGTAAAAATTCACCTACTAATTCCATATTTGTCCACCATTAAAACCAATGGTATATTTGACATGCAATGATCTTTAATTTAAAAGCCAAGTCAAATAGGTGCTTTAACATCTAGCACATAACTTTTGCACTTTAAACAATTAAATCCTTTTTCATAATTAAGCACAGAAACAAACAAATTAAATCAAAGAAATTTCACAGATAAAACTATTCCGACTAGGGTCAAAACTGGACTGTTACAATTCTCCGCCTAAGGGATTTTCATCCTCGAAAATCTTACCATTAAACAGATTCAGATATTGTTGCCTCATTGAATCTTCAGGCTCCCACGTATCCTCTTCAACGCCGTGACGATGCCACAACACTTTAACTAGAGTAATTTTCTTATTTCGTAACTCTTTTACCTCACAGGCTAAAATACAGATCGACTTTTCTTCATAAGTCATATCAGATTGAATCTCAATATCAGACGGTGAAATTACATGTGAGGGATCAGATCTGTATCGTTTAAGCATCGATACATGAAACAAATTATGAATCTTTTCTAGCCCAGATTGTAGCCTCAATCTATAGATCTTATTCTCACTGAGTTCAGTCCAGTAAAACGGAGTTCTACACTTTCTATCGTATAAGGCTTCGTACGGTGCCATTTTAATGCTCTATTGAAAGCCATTATTATAAGTGAATTCAATCAAAGGTAGATATTGCTCCCACGCACCACGAAACTCAAGAATGCAACATCTAAACATATCCTTGAGTATCTGAATAATCCGTTCAGATTGACCATCTGTTTGCAGATGAAAAACGATGGTAAAATGCAATTTAGTACCTAGAGCATCTTGAAATTTCTTCCAGAATCGCGATGTGAATCTTGGGTCTCTATCTAACACAATCGAAAATGGTACACCATGCAATCTCACAATATCAGAAATATAAAGCTCAACTAACTTATCAAGTGAGAAATCAAATCGTACTAGAATAAAATGTGCAGACTTCGTCAATCTGTCAACTGCAACCCAAATCGAATCTTTCTTTCTCGGAGACAGGGGCAAACTCGAAACAAAATCCATGGTCACTCAGTCCCATTTCCACTCTGGAATCATAATCGGTTGTAGTAACCTAGATGGTACCTGATGTTCAGCTTTAACTTGCTGACAGATTAAACATTTTGAAACAAAATCAGAGATATCTTTTTTTATTCCAGACCACCAATAATGCTGCTTCAGATCATTATACATTTTCGTACTACCTGGATGTATAGATAAACGACTACTGTGAGCTTCACTCAAAATCATTTGAATTAACTCTGAATTTCTTAGAATACAAATTCTATTTCTAAATCTCAAACAATCATCTTTATCAACTCTGAATTCTGAACCAGACTCTACATCCTATTGAGTTCGTTTAGCCAAGATCTCATTATCAATCTTCTGAGCTTCGAAAATCTGCTGTAAAAACAAAGGTCTTGATTTTAATTCAGCTAAAACTGAACTATCATCAGACAGAACTAAATGAGCATTCATTGCACACAAAGCAAATAATGATTTCTGACTTAAGACATCAGTAACAACATTTGCTTTTCCCGGATGATAATCAATCACAAGTTCGTAATCTTTTAACAGTTCTAACCATCTTTTCTGTAGCAGATTCAAGTCTTTTTCTTTCATTAAGTACTTTAGACTTTTATGATCAAAAAACGCATGACATTTCTCACCAAACAGATAGTGACGCCAAATCTTCAAAGCAAACACAATAGCAGCTAACTCAAGGTCGTGGGTCAGATAATTCTTTTCATGCGGCTTCAGTTGTCTCGAGGCATATGCTATAACTTCTCCTTCTTGCATTAAAAAATAACGAATTCTTTACCTGATTCAGGTTGCACAAGTACGAGAGCTTCAGTTAACAGAGTTTTTAACCGATCAAAACTTTTCTGACACTTTTCAGACCATTCAAATTTTTCATCTTTTTTAAGTAACTTTGTCAACGGAGTTGCTATCACTGAGAAATATTTTACAAATCATGTACAGTAACCAGCAAATCCTAGAAAACTGTGAACTTCAGAAACATTCCTCGGAGGTTTCTAATCCAGAATAGCTAAAATTTTGCTCGGATCAACTCGAATTCCGGAGGCTGATACAATATGGACTAGAAAGCCAACTTCTCGCAACCATAATTCACATTTACTGAATTGCACATACAACTATTTATCTCGCAGAGTTTGTAGCACTATTCTCAAATGCTTGGTATATTCAGATTCATCACGTTCATAAATCAATATGTCATCAATGAATACTACAATAAATTGATCAAAATACGGTTTGAATATTCTATTCATCAAATCCCTAAAGACAGCAGGTGCATTCGTTAATCCAAAAGGCATAACTAAAAATTCATAATGCCCGTACCTCGTCCTAAAAGCAGTTTTCGGTATATCAGAATCCTTTACTCGCAACTGGTAGTAACCCGATCTCAGATCTATCTTAGAAAACATAGTAGCACCTTTCAACTGATAGACTAAGTCATCAATTCTAGGCAGAAGGTATTTGTTCTTTACAGTCACTTTATTAAGTTGACAGTAATCGATACACATTCTTATTGTGCCATCTCTCTTTTTCACAAACAGAATAGGAGCACCCCATGGTGAAAAGCTCGGTCTAGCAAACCCTCGATCAGTCAATTCTTGTAACTGATATTTTAATTCCTTCAACTTGGTCGGAGCCATTCTATATGGAGCTATCGAAATCGGAGTAGTATCAGGTACTAATTCAATGCCAAACTCAACTTCTCGAATCGGAGGCAAACCCGATAGTTCTTCAAGAAACACATCAGAAAATTCGTAGACAACGGGCACTGATTCAACTTTCCTATCATCCACTTTCGTGTCTAACATATAAGCTAAGTAGGCCTCACAGCCTTTCTTCACAAATTTTCGTGCTTTCAATGCAGATATCACAGCTGGTAGTCCAATCAGATCACTAGAATCAATTCGAATTATCTCATCATTCTTACACTTTAGATCAATGACTTTTTGTTTGCAATTCACAATAGCATCGTGCAAAGTTAACCAGTCCAATCCCAAAATTATATCAAATTCGTCAAAAAGACAAAGCATCAGATCAGCAAGAAAACAGACATCTCGAATCATTAACGAGTAATTCTTGTAGACTTTATTAACCAAGACACTTTTGCCTACCGGGTTCGATACTCTAATTACGAATTTAGTAGACTCTACGGGCAAAGTCTTACTGTGTACTAAAGTCATACAGATATAAGAATGTGTTGATCCAGGGTCTATCAATGCAATCACAGAAGTATCATAAAGAGTGAAAGTACCAGTAATCACGTCTAGAGACGAGGCTTCCACACGAGCTCGGATAGCATAAGCTCTGGCCTCAGATCTAACAGCAGTACCCCTAGTAGCTCTTTGACCACTACTAACATTTCCCGTATTTCTACAATGTTTACTTCTAGTTGAGGTGTTGCTTGATCTTGGATTCTGTACATTCTCTTGCTCAGCAGGTTCAGAACAATCTCTTACAAAATGGTCTAGAGATCCACATCGAAAACAGGCTCGGTCATTCAATCTACAATTTCCCAGATGTCTTTTACCATATGTTTACATTTAGCTCTCTGAGATCAGACATTTCTGATTGCAACAGTAATAGCAGGGACTCTGAATTTCGAATACGATCTAGCTCGATCTCGATAAGGATGTTCCGCTTTAGCATTTGGACAGCTTTGATCATCTCGAAATTTCTTTGACAGGCTGAAATGGTCTACTTGAAGATCTCTTTCTAGCATCTCTAGCTTCAGAATCAGCTTTTCGTTTCTCTTTACTTAATTCTTCAGATTTACAAGCTCACTCAACGAGCACTATCATTTCTTTAATCTAAAAAATCCCAACTAACAAACGAATATCTCCGTTTAGTCCATCTTCAAACCTTTTACACATAATTTTTTCATTCGATACACATTATCGAGCATACTAACTCAATCTCACAAATTAACGTTCGTATTCAGTGACAGACATACGACCTTGTTTAAGCTCAAGAAACTCTTTGCGTTTTTGATCAATGAATCTTTGACTGATATATTTCTTTTGGAATTTAGCTTGGAAGAAATCCCACGTAACTCGTTCTTTTGGAACTACAGATATTAAGGTTTTCCACCAATGGTACGTCATATCTCTCAGAAGTGAAACGGCACATTGCACACATTCCTCAGGATTCAAAGACATTTACACTTATATCATATTCTCTAACAAGAATTTGGTTCTTTCAGCATTATCATTCGTTGTAGCTCGAAACTCTTCAACTCTATACTTTCTAATCTTATCAACTGGTGGTCTACTCAACTGTACTGGATTCGCTCGTGGCATATCAGAGGTTTGAGGAGGATTAACCAGGGGTGGAGCTTGTTGTACAGTCGGATTGGTTCTAATGTATTGGGTGAACCATTCATTCAGCATCTGATAAAAGGCTTGCTTAACCTCACCATCACGGCTACTCGTAGCCAGTCTAGAATCAGCTTGCACCGTCCCTTGCGCGGGAGTAGGCACATTACTTTCTACATCGTCAGCTACAGCTCTGTCGGGATCCATTCGCTATATAAAAGCACATTACAATGTGAGGGGTCATCACACTATCATAAACTCAGATATATGGCATGTATGGCTAGACTCACATACGCTATGATAGTCCTAGAACCGACTAAATCATAGTTTTGATACCAAAAAAATGTAACACCCCTATCTCTAATCGTTGCCGGAATAGGTAAGGAGCATCATCGGATGGACAGAACATTTCAGAACAATATAGAATCACAGATATTATAAAACAATGATACTTAGGTATTCATCAACAGTTCATCCATTAATATGGTCTACGAAACCTAAAACATACATTTAAGAAAGGTCTGGACTAAACCGAACACATTTAGAATTTTCAGAACTTAACCATATCTTTCAAAACTGGTAAAGTCACACGCACGTATGACTAAGCCGTGTGACACACACGGGCACCAAACCCACCCTTGTTATCAACCGTGCCAAAAAGATGTCATATACTGAATTTTTTGCACGGCCAACAGACACGGCCATGTCCCATGGCCATGTGGTACTTAGCTAGATACTGACTTAAGCCCACAGCCGTATGACACGCCCGTGTCCCCTGACCGTGTGGCACAATGCAGGATTGGTTTAAGCCAATTTTGCCACCCCTTTTTTGGGTTCAATCCTACAAGTAGTAATATACAACAATCATACCAAAATTTTCAACCAATTCTATGCTCAAAATGACCAAGTCACATTAGAACATAGAACATTACAAACCTACACCAAAACTATGCACAAACTTATCATTTGTTAGCCAACTCCTATTGCCTGACATATATACAATTCAAATTCAACCATACTTAGACATTCTAGCCTATACATGCCATCTTTAAAATTTAAACTTTCAAAAGTACCAAAATGAGATCGATAGTGTGGTGACGACCCTCGATTATGCCCGAGCCTTCAGTAGCTACGATAACTGTAAAATAGACAAAAATCACATAGAGTAAGCTACAAAGAGCTTAGTAAGCCAAATACAATTGGTCTAACTACTAAAGCATATAAGTACAATTTAACAATAAAGATTAATAGCCATTTCTTAAATAATTCATAAGCTTAACCATGCTCCTTTGTTTGCATATATGTCATGCCTCATTTCCAAATTCCATACATATTTCACAGAGACAGAGTCTTTCATATTCAGACATTTAGTACGATACAAACGTACCTGTATAGATTATACATTTCATATACTCATTCTCATATTTCGTACTATATCATCAGACGATTCAGAAACAATACAGATACTCATACACAAGTACAATGCCGATATAGATGCCTTTGTCCCATATAGGGTCTTACATGAAATCAGATACGATTCCAATGTCCCAGCCATGGTCTTATATGAAAATCTCAATCGAGGCCTGTGTCCCAGACACGGTCTTCCACGATATCTCAAATAGATGTCAATGTTCCTTTAGAAGCATACAGAGCTTTTCAAATACTAGCATATTATAGAAATTTACTCGAGATTCAGTCATCAGGCTTTCACGGCCGTCCAATACAGAATATAACTATGATATGCAACATTCAATCAATTTAACATGTAATCGTATTTTGACTTACCTCGTACGAATTTCAGACGAACACGAGTCACTATTCAACTACTCTGGACTTTCGTCAATCTAAGTCTGATTTTCTTTGTCCTTGATCTAATGCAACGCAAATTCCACTATTCAATTATTCATTCCATTCAATTTAATCCATATACACACATTTAAGGTACATTGCATTTTAGCCCTTACATTTTCACACTTTGACAATTTAGTCCATCTTCCACAAAATCACAAATACCAAAATCACAAATACGCAAAAATTCACCAAGACTTTAGATTAGCTGAATATACATGGCTTCCATACAAATCCAAATAACACATTTAATTCACAATTTAGTCCCTCAAAACTCATTTTTACAATTTAGCCCAAATAGCTCATTTCATAAAAAATTCAAGAACAATACACGATAATCTCACATATATCTTTCATAATCCATATAAGAACACTACAAAACTTATATAATCATCAATGGCACAATTTATAATCTTTAACAAAAATAGAAATTTAGACATGGGTTTTGAAGAACACAAAGCAACGATCACCGAAACATAGAAATTATCAAAAACCGAGCAAAATAAGCTCACCTATTAAGACATGCACTAGCCGAGCATCAAAATGCTTCAATGGCTTCTTCTTTCTCTAATTTTCGACTGAACAAGGTGAAAATGCATGGCCATTTTATGTTTATTTTATTTTATTACACATTATAAGCCATATACCAACCTTACCCTTATTATTTACATGTAAAAATTCACCTACTAATGTCATATTTGTCCACCATTAAAACAAATGGTATATTTGACATGCAAGGACCTTTATTTTAAAAGTCAAGCCAAATAGGTGCTTTAACATCTAGCACATAACTTTTTCACTTTAAACAATTAAATCATTTTTCATAATTAAGCATAGAAACAGACAAATTAAATCACAGAAATTTCGCAGATATAAATTTACATATCACAAACACAGAAAATAATATTAAAATAATTTTCAGACTCAGATTTGTAGTCCCAAAACCACTATTCCAACTAGGGTCAAAATCGAACTGTTACAATTCTCCCCCTAAGGGATTTTCGTCCCCGAAAATCTTACCATTAAACAGATTCAAATATTATTGTCTCATTGAATGTTCAGGCTCCCACGTATCCTCTTCAACACCGTGACGATGCCACATCACTTTAACTAGAGTAATTTTCTCATTTCGTAACTCTTTGACCTCACGGGCTAAAATATAGATCGACTTTTCTTCATAAGTCATATCAGATTGAATATCAATATCAGACGGTGAAATTACATGTGAGGGATCAGATCTATATCGTCTAAGCATCGATACGTGAAACACATTATGAATCTTTTGTAACCCATGTGGTCGCCTCAATCTATAAGCAACCAGTCCAACTCGCTCGATGATTTCATACGGTCCAATGAACCTCGGACTCAACTTACCCTTTTTACCAAATCAGAGCAATTTCTTCCACGGAGATACTTTCGGAAACACTTTATCACCGATCTCAAATTTGATATCTTTTCGTTTTAAAACAGCATAAGATTTCTGACGATCAGAGGTAGCTTTCAGACTGTCTCGGATTACTTTAACCTTCTGTTTAGTTTTTTTTATCAGATCAATACCGTAAATCTTATTCTCACTGAGTTCAGTCCAGTATAACGGAGTTCTACACTTTCTACCATATAAGGCTTCGTACGGTGCCATTTTAATGCTCGATTGAAAGCTATTACTATAAGCGAATTCAATCAAAGGTAGATATTGTTCCCATGCACCTCCAAACTCAAGAATGCAACATCTCAACATATCCTCAAGTATCTGAATAATCCATTCAGATTGACCATCTGTTTGCGGATGAAAAGCGGTACTAAAATGCAATTTAGTACCCAGAGCATCTTGCAATTTCTTCCAAAATCGCGATGTGAATCTTGGGTCTCTATCTAACACAATCGACAATTGTACACCATGCAATCTCACAATATCAGAAATATAAAGCTTAGCTGACATATCAAGTGGGAAATCAGATCGTACTGGAATAAAATGGGCTGACTTTGTCAATCTGTCAACTACAACCCAAATCGAATCTTTCTTTCTCAGAGACAGGGGCAAACCCAAAACAAAATCCATGGTCACTCGGTCCCATTTCCACTCTGGAATCATAATTGGTTGTAGTAACCTAGGTTGTACCTGATGTTTAGCTTTAACTTGCTAACAGATTAAACACTTTGAAACAAAATCAGAGATATCTCTTTTCATTCCAGACCACCAATAATGCTGCTTCAGATCATTATACATTTTCGTACTACCTGGATGTACAGATAAACGACTACTGTGAGCTTCACTCAAAATCATTTGAATTAACTTCAGATTTCTCAAAATACAAATTCTATTTCTAAATCTCAAACAATCATCTTTATCAACTCTAAATTCTGAACCAGTCTCTACATCGCATTGAGTTCGTTTAGCCAAGATCTCATTATCAATCTTCTGAGCTTCGAAAATCTGCTGTAAAAACAAAGGTCTTGATTTTAATTCAGCTAAAACTAAACTATCATCAGATAGAACTAAATAAGCATTCATTGTACACAAAGCAAATAATGATTTCTGACTTAAGGCATCAGCAACAACATTTGCTTTTCCTAGATGATAATCACAAGTTCGTAATCTTTTAACAGTTCTAACCATCTTTTCAATCGCAGATTCAAGCCTTTTTACGTTATTAAATACTTCAGACTTTTATGATAAAAAACACGTGACATTTTGCACCAAACAGATAGTGACGCCAGATCTTCAAAGCAAACACAATAGCAGCTAACTCGAGGTCGTGGGTCAGGTAATTCTTTTATGCGGCTTCAGTTGTCTCGAGGCATATGCTATAACTTTTCCTTTTTGCATTAAAACACAACCGAGTCCGTTCAACGAAGTATCATTATAAACAACAAATTCTGTACCTGATTCAGGTTGCACAAGTACGAGAGCTTCAGTTAACTGAGTTTTTAACCGGTCAAAACTTTTTTGACACTGTTCAGACCATTCAAATTTTACATCTTTTTGAAGTAACTTTGTCAACGGAGTTGCTATCACAGAGAAATCTTTTGCAAATCGTCTACAGTAACCAGCAAGTCCCAGAAAACTACGGACTTCAGAAACATTCCTCAGAGGTTTCTAATCCAGAATAGCTAAAATTTTGCTCTGATCAACTTGGATTACGGAGGCTGGTACAATATGGCCCAGAAAGCCAACTTCTCGCAGCCATAATCACATTTACTGAATTTCGCATACAACTGTTTATATTGTAGAGTTTGTAGCACTATTCTCAAATGCTTGGCATGTTCAGATTCATCATGTGAATAAATCAATATGTCATCAATGAATACTACAACAAATGGATCTAAATACGGTCTGAATATTTTATTCATCAAATCCATAAAGATAGCAGGTGCATTCGTTAATCCAAAAGGCATAACAAAAAGTTCATAATGCCCGTACCTCGTTCTAAAAGCAATTTTCGGTATATCAGAATCCTTTACTCACAACTGGCAGTAACCGATCTCAGATCTATGCTAGAAAACATAGTAGCACCTTTCAGCTGATTGAATAAGTCATCAATTCTAGGCAGGGGGTATTTGTTCTTTACAATCACTTTATTAAGTTTACAGTAATCAATACACAATTTCATTGTGCCATCTTTCTTTTTCACAAACAGAACAGGAGCACCCCATGGTGAAACGCTCGGTCTAGCAAACCCTCGATCAGTCAATTCTTGCAACTGAAATTTTAATTCCTTTAACTCTGTCGGAGCCATTCTATACGGAGCTATCAAAATCGGAGTAGTATCAGGTACTAATTCAATACCAAACTCAAATTCTCAAATCAGAGGCAAACTTGATAGTTATTCATGAAACACATCAGAAAATTTACCGACAACGGGCACTGATTCAACTTTCCTATCATCAACATTTGAGTCTAACACATAAGCTAAGTAGGCTTCACAGCCTTCACAAATTTCTATGCTTTCATTGCAGATATCATAGCTGGTAGTCCATTCAGATCACTAGACTCAATTCGAATTATCTTATCATTCTTACACCTTAGATCACTGACTTTCTGTTTGTAATTCACAATAGCATCGTGCAAAGTTAACCAGTCCATTCCCAAAATTATATCAAATTCATCAAGAGGCAAAAGCATCAGATTAGCAGGAAATCGACATCTCGAATCATTAACGGGCAATTCTTGCAGACTTTATCAAGCAAGACACTTTTGCCTAAGGAGTTCGATACTCTAATTACGAATTCAGTAGACTCTACGGGCAAAGTCTTGCTGTGTACTAAATTCATACAGATATAAGAATGCATTGATCCAGGGTCTATCAATGCAATCACAGAAGTATCATAAAGAGTGAAAGTACCGGTAATCACGTCTGGAGACGAGGCTTCTTCACGAGCTTAGATAGCATAAGCTTTGGCCTCAAATCTAACAGCAGTATCCCTAGTAGCTCTTTGACCATTGCTAACATTACTCGTATTTCTAGAAGGTCTGCCTCTAACTAAGGTGTTGCTCGGTGTCATATTCTGTACATTCTCTTGCTCAGTAGGTTCAGAACAGTCTCTTACAAAATGGTACAGAGATCCACATCAAAAATAGGCTCGGTCATTCAATCTACAATTTTCCGGATGTCTTTTACTACAGTGTTTAAATGCAGTCTCTCAGATCAAACATTCCCGACACTTGCAACATAAATAGCAGGGACTCTGAAGTTCGAATGCGATTTAGCTCGATCTAGATTCAAATGTCCCACTTTTGCATTTGGACGGCTTTGATCATCTCAGAATTTCTTTGACACAGACTGAAATGGTCTACTCAAAAATCTCTTTCTAGCATCTCTAGCTTCACAATCAGCTTTTTTGTTCTATTTACTTAATTCTTCAGCTTTACAAGCTCGCTCAACAAGCACTACCATTTCTTTATCTCCAAAATGCCAACTAACAAACTTATATCTTCGTTTTATCTATCTTCAAACCTTTTACACATTATTGCTTCATTCGATACACATTCTCGAGCATACTGACTCAATCTCACAAATTCACATTCGTATTCAGTGATAGACATACGACTTTGTTTAAGCTCGAGAAACACCTTGCATTTCTGATCGATGAATCTTTGGCTGATATATTTCTTTCGGAATTCAGCTTGGAAGAAATCCCACGTAAATCGTTCTCTTGGAACCATAGATATTAAGGTTTTCTACCAATGGTACGTCGTATCTCTCAGAAGTGAAACGACACATTTCACACATTCCTCAGGATTCAGAGACATTTCATCAAACACTCTTATCATATTCTCTAACCAGAATTCAGCTTTTTCAGTATCATCATTCGTTGTAGCTCGGAACTCTTCAGCTCTATACTTTCTAATCTTATCAACTGGTAGTTTACTCAACTGTACCAGATTCACTCGTGGCATATTAGAATTTTGAGGAGGATTAACCAGGGGTGGAGGTTGTTGTACAGTCGGATTGGTTCTAATGTATTGGGTGAACCATTCATTCATCATCTGATAGAAGGCTTGCTTAGGCTAGCCATCACGGCTACTCGTAGCTGGTCAAGAATCAGCTTGCACCGTCCTTTGCGTGGGAGCAGGCACATTACTTTCTATATCGTCAGCTATAGCTCTATAAGGATCCATTTGCTATATAAAAGCACATTTCAACATCAGGGGTCATCACACTATCACAGATTCAGATATATGGCATGTATAGCTGACTCACATACACTATGGTAGTCCTAGAACCCACTAAACCATAGCTCTGATACCAATAAAATGTAACACCCCTATCCCTAATTGTTGCCAAAATAGGTATTATATAACAATGATACTTAGGTATTCATCAACAATTCATCCATTAAGAAGGTCTACGAAACCTAAAACATACATTTAAGAAAGGTCTGGACTAAACCGAACACATTCAGAATTTTCAAAACTTAGCCATATCTTTCAAAACTGTTAAAGTCACACACTCGTGTGACACGCATGGTCACCAAACTCGCCCATGTGATCCAACCATGAGAAAAAGATTTCCTATACTGACTTTTTCATATGGCCAATAGACACGGCCATGTGCCATGGCGGTGTGGTACTTAGCTAGATACTGACTTAAGCCCACGGCCATATGACACGACCGTGTCCCCTGACCATATAGAATAATGCAGGCTTGGTTTAAGCAAATTTTGCCACCCCTTTTTGGGTTCAATCCTACAAGGAATAATATACAACAATCATACCAAATTTTCAACCAATTATATGCTCAAAATGACTAAATCACATTAGAACATAGCACATTACAAACATACACCAAAACCATGCACAAACTTATAATTTGTTAGCCAACTCTCATTGCCTAACATATATACAATTCAAATTCAACCATACTTAGACATTCTAGCCTATACATGCCATACTTTAAAATTTACACTTTCAAGAGTATCAAAATGAGATCGATAGTATGGTGACGACCCTCGATTATCCCCTAGCCTTCAGTAGCTACGATAATTGTAAAGCAGACAGAAATCACATAGAGTAAGCTACAAAGAGCTTAGTAAGCCAAATACAATTGGTCTAACTACTAAAGCATATAAGTACAATTTAACAATAAAGATTCATTGTCGTTTCTTAAATAATTCATAAGCTTAACCATGCTCCTTTGTTTGCATATATGTCATGTTTCATTTCCAAATTCCATACATATTTCACAAAGACAGAGTCTTTCATATTAAGAATTTTAGTACGATACAAACGTACCTGTCTAGGTTGTACATTTCATATACTCATTCTTATATTTCGTACTCTATCATCAGATGATTCAAAAACGATACAGATACTCATACATAAGTACAATGCCGATGTCCCAGACGTGGTTTTATATGTAATTCAATATCGGTGCCTCTGTCCTAGACAGGGTCTTACATGAAATCAGATACGATGCCAATGTCCCAGACATGGTCTTATACGTAAATATCAATTGAGGCCTGTGTCCCAAAAACGGTCTTACATGATATCTCAGATAGATGTCAATGTTCCTTTAGAAGAATACAAAGTTTTTCAAATGCTAGCATATTATCAGAATTTACTCGAGATTCATTCATCAGGCTTTCATGACCATCCAATACAGAATATAACTAGTATATGCAACATTCAATCAATTTAACACGTAATCGTATTTTGACTTACCTCGTACAGATTTCAGACGGACACGAGTTGACTATTCAACTACTTTGGACTTCCCTCGATCTAAGTCCGATTTTCTTTGTTCTTGATCTAATACAACACAAATTCTACCATTCAATTATTCATTTCATTCTATTTAATCCATATACACACATTTAAGGCACTTTGCCTTTTAGCCCTTATAATTTCACATGTTGACAATTTAGTCCATTTTCCACAAAATCACAAATATGCGAAAATTCACCCTGACTTTAGCTTAGTCGAATATACATGGCTTCCATACAAGTCCAAATAACACATTTAATTCACAATTTAGTCCCTCAAAACTAATTTTTACAATTTAGCCCAAATAGCTCATTTCATAAAAAATTCAAGAACAAAACTCGATAATCTTACATATATCTTTCAAAATCCATATAAGAACACTACAAAGCTCATATAATCATCAATGGCACATTTTATAATCTTCAACAAAAATAGAAATTTTGACATGGGCTTTAAAGAACACAAAGCAACGATCACCGAAACGTAGAAATTATCAAAAACCGAGCAAAATAAGCTCACCTATTAAGACATGCACTAGCTGAACATCAAAATGCTTCAATGGCTTCTTCTTTCCCTAATTTTCTGCTGAACAAGGTGAAAATACATGGCCATTTTATGTTTATTTTATTTTATTACATACTATAAGCCATATACCAACTTTACCCTTATTATTTACACGTAAAAATTCACCTACTAATGTCCATATTTATCCACCATTAAAACAAATGGTATATTTAACATGCAAGGACCTTTATTTCAAAAGCCAAGCCAAATAGGTGCTTTAACATCTAGCACATAACTTTTGCACTTTAAACAATTAAATCCTTTTTCATAATTAAGCACATAAGCAGACAAATTAAATCACAGAAATTTCGCAGATATAAATTTACATATCAAAAACACAGAAAATAATATTAAAATATTTTTCAGACTCGAATTTGTGGTCCTGAAACCACTATTCTGATTAGGGTCAAAATTAGGCTGTTACAAGAACGGACTTACTATTGAGCTTGGAAAGCTTGGAAACCCTAGCCATGGCTTCCCCCATGCTATATTCGGCCTCCATGAAGAAGATGGACCAATTTTGGCTTTATTTTCCCTTTTTAATTCTTTTAATTACTAAATGACCAAAATGCCTTAAAGGCTTTTCTTTCAAATTCGTCCTATTCTTTCCCATTTTTGTCCAAATTTAAGTATAATTGTCTAATTACTAAATAAGGACCTCCACTTTAAGAATCCATTTCAATTAAATCCACTTTATTATCTAGAACACACATTTTGCTAATTTTACAATTTAGTCTCAATTATCAAATTAGGCACTTATACATAAAATTTCTTCACGAAATTTTCACACAATTATTCAATCAATGAATAAACCTTAAAACTTAATCATAATAAACTTAATCAGAATAAATTTTTTTGACATCATATTCATGGTTTCGCAACAACTATTTCATTTAGGCCCTATTTCAGGATGTTACATTTCACCCAGGGATTTTCGTCCCCGAAAATCTTACCTACAAATGGATTCGAAATTGATTTCTAGCAACACTTTCAAATTCTCATTCAGCCTTGGCATACCTAACATTTTACTTCTTAAACTAAGGCTTTGAACTGGAATACCTAGTAATAAGTAACTGACCTTATTTTATCATTAACCTCATACTTTCTGATGAAACGCAAGTAACTCTTCTTTTCTTACCAAAATGGAAATTCTTTGCCACTAAGGTACTTTGAAAAAAAAATACTTGTTTCTCTTTTGAGTGTCAATATTCTTACCTTTCGATTCTGTATACAATTTTTGATTATCTGTCTCTGATTTCTGTAATTAATTTTTACTTTCCTCTAATCCTTTATGCTCAATTTAATTCTGCGAATTTTTTTTCCTCAATTCAAATATCAGTACAAAGGTCACATGCAGTAACATTTAGCAATTTCATGGTCAAAACTTACTGTAGCTTTCTTCTGTAGTCACAGTGCAACCCTGGATTTCCAACCATAACAACTAAAATTTACACTCTGAATGAATTGACAACCTCAAAACGAATAACTCAGATAATCCTTCAGTAGAAAAACTCATTCGTACTGAGAAACATACACAAACTTTTTCAAGCAATCAACCATAGCTCATTTAACCTTTCGGTGATAATGCTAATTCTGTTGCACAATTCTTCGAAATACCCTCACATTTTCACACAAACATCAATACTAATTGTAATAGCTTCTGAGATACTTGAAAATCAACTTTAACTCTCTAAAAGTTCAGGTATCAGATTCAAAGTCTAGTACATAACATTTCACACTCTTACTAGTATAACTAAATCAAGTTATCATCCATCTCTGTACTTCTCAAATAATCAAATAATTATCACTGTGCTATGCATCATAACTATTGCAAAATCTCTTGATTTCTCATTAACACATTTCTAGAAACCATAAACTCTTTATTCAAACCAAGCTGAATCATAATGGATACTTCAATTGTCAATATCTTCAACTATTTATACTTTATTAGCATGAAATCAAGCCAAACTAAACTTCATACAATGAGAACTGTAACAATCAGACAACTTGGATTTGCAAAAATATACCTCTGATGCAACCATTCTGATATGCGTATACAACTCTGTACCATAACCTCTAGAATATGTACTATTTACTCAGGTTATTTATCTATTTATACATGAAAAATTAGCATTTACCTCTGAAGCCATGAATAATTCAAACATACATATAACTCAATCAACTGCTCAACTGAATCAGTCTCAAATAAAAGATAATAACTTTTCAAAAATTGTTCTTCACTATGCTGTCATGATATCTCAAACATACATTCTGTAGTGATTTCTTCAAAGAGCTAATCACAAATCATTATTACTGCATAACTTGAAAGAACATAGCATTCGATCTTTAACTCACTGATATATATCAAGATTATGCGAAAAATAAAAATGAATATACATGTTTGAACTGAACTACACTGAGGCCACAATACTCATACTACTCAAAAATCATGATGCCATAATGAGACTAACTTCTCAATTACTTTAGTAAATAATGTCCCGGGTGAAAATAAAACATCCTGATCATCTGAGAGATTTAAACACAAATTTCAATAACAACCAGTGCAAAAGTAGAACCTTTATACCTCTGATAACTATACCTCTGTACTTTCATTATCAGGCCCGAACTCGTAATCATCATAAACATACTCATAATAAGAAGAAACCATTTTCATCAATAGAGCATTTCTACTAATGTCTCATGGCTGATACTTTGAATAGTAATTTATTAATAAAACTGAGATAAAAAAATCTCAGAACATAGAGCTACATAGAATTCCTGGTAACCATATCTCATATAGTACAGTAAAGTTTTCAATAGCATCTTAGAAAATTTCCAAAAGGAAAGGACAATACTCACAAGCACTGGGAACAACTATGACAGAAGCTATAAAATTTTCCTTTACTTTCATTAAGCAATAGTTAGCAATACAAATCACTAACATCATACAGATTTGACTGTCAACCTTCCATCTGCACGCTGAAGTAGAAAACTAGAATAGCTAGAGCAATATCAATCACAAGTCAAACAAACTATAATGCTTTCATCTGTCTGTAAATTTAACTAACATTCTCATATTGCAGGAATTGCATCTATGATCTTGCATATATTTATATATATCTCTGAAAGTAAATGTACACATATTATAGTCGAAAAAGATTTTTCTATAATTTCTCATCTATAAACTCTACATTCAACTATCAATACGGCTCAATTATTATTCCTCTGTCTAATTTTGTCAATACTGAATTCACATTATCCCATTCACAATTGGAATTTATTCAGAAGAAAATCTAGCAATCATATACCTTACACATCATGCTTGAAGTGCATTAGCTGAGCTTGACCTTTCTTTTACTGTGACATTTTAGTTATCCGGATGATTTTATTATTAACTTGGCATCTTTTCTGCAACTGTGTTCATTTTCTAAATCATTCTCGACTCTAATTACATCGTCAATAAATCTGTCACTGAACTCTTTAGTTTTCCACTTTAGCCTATTCAATCTGAATTTCATGAAATCTCATTCTGAATTATCTTGCTGATAAGGGGGTGAGCTTGTAACACCTCTAACTTACCTCTTACATACTCATGCATATAACTTAACACTCATCATATTAAAATATTATCACAATTATACAATTTCCTTCAAGCAACTTAACGTACACGTTCATAATACAATGACTTCATGATCATCTTATGAAAATTAGTGCACTTATACATGCATTCATAAATCTCGAGTAAAATTACTCATAGCATTCACTTAACTTCTCTAGTTATACATATAGCATCATATGAATGTCAATTTAACATGAACACTTATCTTAATATAAACTTTCCTTTCATCTTATCTCATCTTTCATATTTCCCGAAAAACTCTTATTCACAATTTATTCATTATCACATAAACATCATGAACCAATATTCTTGCATTTTATGAGCCTCAACTCATCATAAACATACTGTCTGTACTATCAAACTTAGCTCGGTTGGAGTGCGCATCTGTCTGACAAAACATTTTATATCTGGGTCGAGGGTCGTCACACTGTCATAGTTCAATATGGCATGTATAGCTAGACTCTTACTCATACTGAATATTTTGAGAATCAATTAAACATGGCTCTGATACCAATAAATGTAACACCCCTTACCCGAGACCGTCATTAGAGTCGAGCACGAGGCATTACCTGACTTAACTTACTAATTCGGGGCATAAAATTTGCTTTTGGAATTAATTATTTACATTCATTAAATATGTCCCTAAAAAGGGCCATCAAGACCCTAAAACATGCAATTGAAACGGTTCGGGACCAAACCAGAAACATTAAAAATTTTCCGAATACTTAGACAAATCAAAACAATTTATTTCATTATTCCTTATAAAACTGCCCACCCACGTCATAGGCACTAAATAAATCATAACTCGAGTCAAAAATCTCAAAATTAAAATTTGTAAATTTTCCCTGAACCTAGACTCATGTATCTTCTTACTAATTGTTTTCCAGAATTTTTGGTCTTTCCAATTAGTACAGTTTATTAGTTAAATTTTCCCCTGTTGCATTGTTCGACTACTCTAACCTCTCCACACTACTAATCAATTTTCTCCCTTTACAGAATTCAAATAAGAATGTAGTTTGTCTCCTTTGAAAGTAGATTCACTAAGAAATCTAGAAATAT
The DNA here is from genome assembly GCF_007990345.1 of Gossypium hirsutum. Taxonomy (NCBI): domain Eukaryota; kingdom Viridiplantae; phylum Streptophyta; class Magnoliopsida; order Malvales; family Malvaceae; genus Gossypium; species Gossypium hirsutum. The sequence goes on from NC_053431.1 coordinate 66,374,015, forward strand.
AAACTAAAACTTCTAATTCTTTTTTTACAATTTTAAGTGAATTTATAAAGTCAGAATAGGAGATTCAGAAATTGCTCTGACCCTGTCTTACTAAAATTTAAATATATCTTAATTTACACTTCTTTTGCTTACTCTGTTTCTTTCATATGAAAACAGACTCAATAAGCTTTAATTCTATATCTCATTCATCACTTAATTCCATTTCTACTATTCTTGATGATTTTTCAGGTTCATGTCACTATTGCTGTTCAATACTGTTTTAATGCTAATTTCACTTTTTCATGATTTCTTTGTATTAACTACCATTTAGGCATACATAACACCGAAACATGTTCTTCATTAGCAATTTCAATAGCTAATCATTATCAAATATTTACATATCATTCTTTAGCCATATCATAAGGACATACACACAAAATGGCTAAGTCCCTATACATGTCATAAACTAGAACGTTTGTAAACGAAGATACCCATTTGGTAACTTCATAGTCGATAGTGTGAAGTGATCTCCTATTACCTCTAACCCGAGCTTGCTTTTAAGTACTCTAAAACATGGGAAAGTGAATGAAGTAAGCTTATAAAGCTTAATAAGTTCACATGTAAAATAATAAGCATTAGCAATCAATTTAGCTTACTACTATGCTGCCATAATTTGCTTAAATAATGTTTAGTTCTTACTTTCCCATCTTACTCATCAGTAACCTTACCAAAGGATCAGAATACAAAAGGCACCTTACTTAATAGCTTGCTTACATACCTGCAACATCTCATTTAACACATGAGTACTCTTTCATAAAATAGGCATATTGCCAATCATGTCATAAAGTGTCACAAGCATAACTGAAAACTCATCACTTACTTAATACTTGATAATCTCAATTACTTACAATCTGAATATTAAATAAGCCTTAAATGCATACCTGTACTCTTTCTTCATGTTCTCACCTTGTTGTTTCTTTGACTTACTTTTTGGATTACTCGGGAACCTTTTCCTTTTTGAACTTACCATTGCCATGTCTTGACATGGTCTTACGTGGTATCCTTGCCTTATGAACTCACCAATGCCATGCCTTGGCATGGTCTTACATGGGACCTTTGCCTTATAGTAACTCATCAATGCCATGTCTTGACCTGGTCTTACATGATTTTCTTTCCTTACAGAACTTATCAATGCCATGCCTTGGCATGGTCTTCCATGATATCCTTATCTTACCAAATGCCATGTTCCAAACATGGTCTTACATGATATCCTTGTCTTACCAAATGCCATGTTCCAAACATGGTCTTACATGGTATCCTTGTCTTAGTTCCAATGCCATATCTTGATGTGGTCTTACATGGAGTCCTTAATCAATGCCGATGCCATGTCTTGACATGGTCTTACACGGGATCCTTGCCTTACCAATGTCATGTCTTGACATGGTCTTACATAGTATGCTTAACCATCAATTCCTCCTTAAATTCCATGTTGTGAACTTGGACTTTTCTATCAATTCTTCCTTAATTGCCATGGTACAACCATGGACTTTGATATCAATGCCTTGTCAAGTCATAGCTAAAACATACTTGCTCAAATTCTCAAGGTTAGTCGCATAACTCAATAATAACAATTCTAATAACAATAATTGCATAATAATAAAATGCTACTCAACTTACATACTTACATTCTGAATATCATCATATCATCAACTTCACTTATTCTCATCAAACTATGCTAGTCAATACTTTCTTGTTATCATATAAAGCCATAATGCAAAATATGGTCTTACATATAAATTATACAAGTTCTCTTTCTAATATCGAATTATTTTTGAACATTAATCATTATATCTGAAACTCAAAACTAAAGTATTTATGGCCAAAATATCAATTTATCATTCGAATATGCATAATTAAATGCTTATTAAACATATGAACTTACCTCGATACCAAAATGACCATTTTACCAACTTTCTCGATTTTCTATTTTTCTCCCGTTCTAGGTCCAAATCTCACTTTTCGAGATCCAAAACATTATGATTTTGTCCCTAGGCTCGGAAATTAAAATTTATCCATTTTTCTTATGTTTTATGACACGCTAAACATTTTTCCTTTCTATGGCAACATCAAATTCCCACTCTATCATGTACTTATGAACATTAGGTATTTTTACCGATTTTATCGTTTTACTCGTTTTCACTTAAAATTTCTTATCAAAAGTTGTTTAACATAATTTCAAGCTTCATATTCTACCATAAAACATCAAAATAAACATATTTAACCTATGGGTATTTTTCCAAATATGAACCCTAGCATGAATTATTGCTAGAATAAGCTAAATCATGTTACCAGGACTCCAAAAACGTAAAGAACATTAAAAACGAGGCTAGAACGGACTTACTATTGAGCCTGGAAAGCTTGGAAACCCTAGCCATGACTTACCCCATGCTATATTCGGCCTCCATGAAAAAGATGGACCAATTTTGGCTTTATTTTCCCTTTTTAATTCTTTTAAATACTAAACGACTAAAATGCCCTTAAAGGCTTTTCTTTCAAATTTGTCCTATTCTTGCCCATTTTTGTCCAAAATTAAGTACAATTGTCTAATTACTAAATAAGGACCTCCACTTTAAGAACCCATTTCAATTAAATCCCCTTTATTATCTAGAACACACATTTTGCTAATTTTACAATTTAGTCATAATTATCAAATTAGGCACTTATACATAAAATTTCTTCACGAAATTTTCACACAATTATTCAATCAATGAATAAACCTTAAAACTTAATCAGAATAAACTTAATCGGAATAAATTTTTTTGACATCAGATTCGTGGTTTCGCAACCACTATTCCGTTTAGGCCCTATTCTGGGATGTTACATGTAAAACCCTAAACCTTTCACATTTTTGCAAATTAATCCCTATACTAGCTAGATTAGGCTACATGGACTCCGAAAACATAGAAATCAATAAAAAGGGGAAAAAATCATACTTAATTGGACAAAAATGACTTGGTCGAATATTGAAGCTTAAAAATGGCTACTTTACACCCTAGTTTCGGTTAGAAGATGATAAGAGATAATAAAATTGTTTTGTTTTATTTATTTATCACTTATTTGTTAATTTACTTAATTAACTTTTAAAACACTTATTAATTACACCAAATACCAAGCCTGTAACACCCTTCGCCGATATCCCTCGCCAGAACAGGGTTCGAGGTGCTACCAGATTTAAACTCAACCATGAATCACAATTCAAATTCTAAATATACATGCTATAAACCACATTACAGGAGATAATAACATACAAGCATATGAATAATCAAACTACCTTAATAACAAGCCAAAGTCTTTGGCTTAATCATAATATTACATACTCAACTTTACAACCCTATACATGCCACAGACTCGAAACACTAAGATTTACTTACGCTTATAGCGTAGACTTGACAATGTGATAATATCTCTTACGGCCTCCAACCTGAGCTAACCTGGTAACCCTAGGGAATATGGGAAAGAAAAAGGGAATAAGCTTTACGCTTAGTAAGTTCATAAGAAAACAATAAGCATCTCATTAACAAGTTTTATCAATGTTTACAACATATTCACAAATTCACTACAAGTTGACTTCCTGAGCAATAGTCACTAAATTATTTATAACTGGAGCTACTAAACTCCAAATCAATTTCCATTAATTTTCATTGAAAATAGACTCATATATATTCTATCCATAAAATTTTTAGAATTTTTTTTGGCCAATCAATACCAGGGTTTTCTTAAAGTTTCCCCTGCTTCACTATTTGACTAATCTGACCACTCTTCACTACGAATCAAATTTCTCATTGTACAGAATTCAAAATATGTTCTTGTTGATTTCATTTGAAACTAGACTCATTAAGGACTCTAAGTATATAAATTTTATCTTATAACCATTTTTGTATAAATTATAATGATTTTCTAAAAATAGAATAGGGGACCCTAAAGTCATTTGACTCTGTCTCACGCCACTTCAAATATCTCATTATTAGAAATTCTTTTGCTTACACTGTTTCTTTTATTAGAAACTAGACTCATTAAGCTTTAATTTTATTATTTATTCAGCTTCTAACTCAACTCGCACAATTTATAGTGATTTTCCAAAATCACATTACTGCTGCTATCCCAAGTAGATTTATTACAAATTTACTCTTTCACACATTCTTTGCATTCATATTATTTAAACATGTATATCACCAACCAATTTCAACACATATCTATAATTTCACTTAAGCATAATCTCAATACAATACATCATGCTCAATGATTCGTACACAACCATTCAAATTAGCAATTATAAGCTGCTTCCGCACATAGCCCACCCTTATCGATAATTTACAATGGTTTTACCCTTACTCAGATATATGACATAGGCATTTAAATACTTCAGTGTCAACTTTAATTCAACTGAATTTAATCATTGTACCATTTCATAATCACAGTTACTTTCGTCATTCATATCTAAATGGTATTTCACATAATTCATAAAACCTTTCACCATGACCGAATATGAACACCTCAAACCCGGCCTAGACGTTACGACCGAATCTGGTGTGTCACATTGAAGCGTTATTAGAGAAGTCATGTTTTATCTAAAATCTTTCTTAGTTTTTAAAGAATATTTTCGTTTTGAATTAAAGTGAATGGAAGCTATGCACCAGGTAGGATTCAAGAAAAGAGGAGGGGAGTCAATTAGACTGCTTAAGTACCTAGCTCTTCCATGATCCAATCCTAGACATGCACACACCCATTGCCACACTTTAAGCTTATTACTTGTCCACGAACAACAAATTAAGTTTAAGTCTATTTAAAATATTTATTTCCTTTGAAAACATTTACGTTGCGGAAGCTTTGCTTGGTTATCTTGATATTTTGAAAATAAGTAACTTTTATAAAACGCGCCCTAGAGCTAACCAATTTTAAGGAATCAATTTAAGTGATGTGAATCTCAAGTTGAAAATGATTTAAGTAATTTAAAAACCCAAAATAAAAATAATAAAGCGGCCTTATTACAACTTTAACCAAAATAGAAATAATCAAAAATAAATGCGAGATTTAAAAGGAAGCTAATTGAAACTTATTTAAAAACTAGAAATTTAATCTTCGTGGCCACTTTGAATCCCGCCCAGCTCCAAGTCCACCAACTAGGGCTCACCTGCAAGGATGGAAGAGAAAGAGGGTAAGTTTGGAAAACTCAGTGTGTATGGAAAACCCATCCAAAGCCCAAGTCAGCTCAAGCCCATTGGGCCTAAGCCCTATTCAGATAACAGCGGGTACTGGGCCGAAGCCCTTTTCAGAATACAGTAAACTGGGCCTTAGCCCCTTTTCAAATAATAGTATGGCCCATAGGCCCATAGGCCCATTCCAGAACAGAACAGACATATTCATGTATGCAAGCCCAACCCATCCAATAACCAACCGCTACACTCCACCCGTACCAACCCTACACTCCATGTGGGGAATAGCTCAACCCACCCAGCCCTACACTCCACAGTTGCAGCATTGCTGCTCAGATATCAGTAAGTTGAGGCAAAGCCTCAGTACGTGGACAAGCCACTTTCAGTACTTCCTCCATCAATAACCCAGTCCCATGCATCAGATAATAATAACATGGCACACAGTAAATAGTAACAGTCAAACATGCATTCAGGTCAACCTTAACCCTAGGGGTATATCAGTAATTTTGCTCCTAGGGGTAAATCTGTAAATTTTCCACCTATAAAGGTATTTCAGTAATTTTATCAGTTTTAAGGTTTCTCACGAATGTTACTGTCCTTACTAGCCCATTGTCATCGCAGTAATTTATTTGTCTCAATTTGACAATTTTAGCCATTGGGCCCTAAAACCCATAATGGGCCCTACAGTGTCCACTAGCAATTTAAGCCCATTTAATTCAAGTGTTATGACCAGTTTACCGGTTTAAGTAGTTTCAATTCCACAGTCTAACAGAACATACTTATTGCCTATTTTTTTATTATTTTACCCGTATGGGCCCGTAAGCCCATTGGGCCCAGTTTTAGCTTATCGAGGCCCAATTACCGAAGTGCACGAAATTTCACACACGACTAACTTACCACTTTGCGATTTCAGATCTAATTATTTCTAAACGCCTTGTGAGCATTTGCACACTCACAAGCCCCCGAAATGTTGGATTTTTGGCATTTCGGCTTTTGCCGATTTGAACTATGAGAGGGTGTTCGATACACACCTGATTTAGAATGGTACGTTGGCGAGATCCTCACACGAATTGCGTACAATTAGATTACTAACACGTCAATCTAAATATCGAAAATGAACTACGTATTTAACCCCTTACCATATTCGGCCAACACAGCCTTAGATCCCAGAGTTCTTTACCTTTTGCCGAAATATGGGCTAGATCTGATGAGCCAACCGAATTAGTCTTCAAGCCCTTTGCTATACGTTCCCTTGTCCACGCTAACGCTTACACAACCTAACAGAAAGAGGCACAAAACCCTTAGTCCAAAACGCTAGCCACCCATAAGGGTTTCGACTTTTCTTAACTCCCAAAATAAAGAAATAGTTTCGAAAACTTACCACCGGTTACTTCAGCCAATGGTTCCACTTTAGTTCTTATTCAATTCTGATGTAGATCTAACCTTCAAACCCTAGCAGAAGTCGGTCCTTTTCTGGTCTAAAGATTCGGCTATGCCTCTAAACTATGGGGTTTTAGGCTTTTTGAAATAGTGAAGAAGATGAGATATGAGTGTTTTGTAGTGGCTTTGTCGATAGAACTTTAGGGTTTAGAAGAAGAAAGAATCGGCCACAAGATGGAGAAGAATCAGAGGGTTTGGCTAGGAGAAATTGGCACAGAAGAAATATAGGCTTTCGGGATTTTGGCTTTTGTGTATAGAGCTTATGAACAAATGATTAGAAAGTGGAGATAAGTAAAATAGTAGAAGGATTCGGCTATGGGGGAAAAGAAGAAGAGAAAGTAGGTGAAGAGAAAAGAAAAGAAAAGAAGAAGAAGAAGAAAAAAATTGAATCCTAAAGGCCAAAATATACGACACTTATTATCTATGGCCGAGTGAGTGTATTTCGGCATAGGAATTCTTCCTAAATTCCAATTCCCCGAATTGCTCCTTGATTTTTGGCCACATTCAATGTTTGAATTCCATTCAAACTCTTGACCGATTAGCCCACCGTTTGCACCGCCTCAGCATGCTGCCAAGAGTCCTGATCAGACCCCAACTCCTTCCCCACACATGCAGCAAAAATCCCAACCTTGCGTGCGCGAAATGAAGATCGAACCCCAGACCTCCGTCCGCCTTACGCCCTTACGCCTTCGCCCGAGCTGCTGGCCACTACACCATGTTTTCTCCTTTACTAGTTACAATTAATTATAAACCTTACCTGCTGAAGCTTTGGTCCGCTTAAAAATAAAAGGGGAATTTCGCCTTCCACGCAACTCGAACCTATGCCCTTGTGGAAATCCTAGCACCCTACTGCCACTACGCCACAAGCATCCTTGTAGCATAACTTGGTCGCAACTATTCTTAAGCCTTACTTTAGTGCGACCTGGCTTCTAAAATGAAAACAAGCTTTTACATACGCCAACCCTCAAACCTAGGCACTATACCACACTCCAAGCGCCTCTGCCACTGGACCAAGCTTCCCTTTGTGTTACCTTTTAACCCCAACTATATATAAGGCTTCCCCGCGTCGTTCCCTGATATAAAGAAAAAATAAAACACTTTTGCACATGCTGGGAGTCGAACCCCAGCTCTCCTTCCCACTACCTAGCATGCTAACCACTGGGCCAGGTACGCTTCTTCATGCCCAGTCTTGCCCAATTTATTTTATAAGCCTTATGCCCAGATTCCCTCTATGAGGCAAAAATTAAAACAATTTTTTCCTAGAGTTTAAACACCAAAACAACAATACTTTTATAAATATATATATATTTTATTTTTTTCCTATCTAATAATAATAATTTTATAAATATATCTAATAATAAAAATTTCAAATATCAATAATACAGTAAATAATAATAATTTTCATAAAAAATTTTCAAACATACATACAGTAATATTTTTCTAATAATAATAATTTTATCTCATAATACTAATTAAAATTTCATAAAATTTTAAAATATCCGTAATAATAAATACAGTAAAATTTTCTAGTAGTAATTTAATTCAAAATTTTTTCTTAAACGATAATATTTAAAACTTCTTAATTATTCAGGTTTTCTTCTATCCGAATCCCAGACTCAAAACCCAACTCTTCTAGGCCCCAAATTCAGGGTGTTACAGAATACACACATACACATATGACATCTTCACCTATGCTTCTCATTTCACATTCATGATTCAATTCCAATCGATCTAACATGTATAAGTATATACCACATACCTGGCCAACTTAATGTATTGAACGAATTCAATTGCCGATTTAACACAAGGTCTCATAGTCTTAGACTTTTATCAAATCACCGGCATTTAGCCTACTAGGTTTTAAACCTGAATTCATCACCGACACGAAGCCTGCTAGACTTTAAGTCTAAACTCATTCACCGGCATTTCGCCTGCTAGGCTTGAAGCCCGCATCATTTCACCGGCATTATAGCCTGCTAGGCCCGAAGCCCGATATTATCTCACCGGCATTATAGCCTACTAGGCCTGAAGCCCGATAATATTATTCACCAGCTTAAAGCTTGCTAGGCCGAAGCCCGAATATCACATTTTGATAAACAATTCACCTGTTCTTTCATACTTTCATAACTTATACTTCAATTACGTATAGCTGAAACACATATCTATGAACAAAGATTTTCATCCTTTCAACCACATAGGGTTTAATTTCCACATTGGAACACATATCTTAGTACATCATTTAATAGTATCAAAGTCGACTAGATATGCTAGTCACATACGGCTCATAACTTTAATTTAATATTCATTCAACACAAAGAACATATGTATATATATACAATCAAACATCTTCTTAATTATGATTATTCAACTCCTAAGCATATAACATGATCAAACACAAACACTTAAGAACTTACCTTGAATGTCATCGGACAACTACGAATCGACTATTCCATTTGTTTCGCTTTTCCCTTTTCCGAGTTAAGTTCCTTTTGCTCTTGAGCTAGGTAAAATAAATCGGTTTGTTTAATTACTTAACTAATTTATTTAGATTCAAACATTAACAATTTTTCTTAATAAGAAACATACGACAACTCATTAACAACCATTCATTCACATCTTTATTCTTGATTACAATCGGCCATTATAACATATACAAATGCATATTAACCACTTTGACCAATTGTCCATTAACCACTAATTCATATACATAAATTTTACAACTCAACTCATCCTTCTCCACATTATTTATCTTAATTCACATTCAGAAATCATAGAACACATACTAACGATTTAACATTACAATTCAAATTTTCACACACCAATAAACACATTCGGCAAAACTTCATTTCAATTTACTTTAAAAGACCAACAACTAAATTATTTCTTGCCACCTTTATCATATTTTCACAATCGGCATAACCATGTTACTAATCTAATACATCAAAACTTACTTATCCAAGATTACATTCAGAATATATATATTCACATAAACACAATAGCCGATTGTTATTTATCATCTAATTCGACTTTCAATAACCTCAAATTATAAACAATATTCAATTCCCTAATTAAGATATCAATTGACAACTTCACAAACAAAGATTAACAAGCTTAGGGCTCATCTAATAACCATTTATAATTTAAAACTTCAAACGTTCGAAATCTAATATTTTACTCACAACGCCGAATACATGCTTTGCCCCAACTAAGGAAATTTATACACTCACAACTCCATCAATTCATTTTCCACTTAATTACATCAATTCAAAGCTCAATTTAATAAGAACATGCTTAATTTAAATAAAAAAAATTTCCTTTCCCAAAAGCATCTTATTTTTGCTACTTTCAAACTATCTCGAATCACTTTTACTTTCTGTTCAGTTTTTTTTATCAAATCAACCCCGTGAATCTTATTTTTGCTGAGCTCTATCCAATACAAAGGTGTACGACTTTTTTGACCATATAAAGCTTCGTACGATACCATTTTAATGCTCGATTGAAAACTATTATTATAAGCAAATTCAATTAAAGGTCGATATTGTTCCCACGTACCTTTAAACTCAAGAATGCAACATCTTAACATATCCTCAAGTATTTGAATAATCCGCTTGGATTGACCATCCGTTTGCGGATGAAAAGCAATACTCAAGTGCAATTTAGTACCCAAAGCATCTCGCAATTTCTTCCAGAATCATGATGTGAATCTCAGATCTCTCTATGATACTATAGATAATGGCACACCGTGCAATCTCATAATATCGAAAATGTATAACTCAGCTAATTTATCAAGTGGGTAATCAGATCGAACCGAAATAAAATGAGCTGATTTCATCAATCAATCAATTACAACCCAGATTACATCTTTCTTTCTCAAAGACAGGGGTAAACCCAAAACAAAGACCATTGTCACTCGATCCCATTTCCACTCTGGAGCCATAATCGATTGTAACAAACCAGATGGCACCTGATGTTCAGCATTAATTTGTTGACAGATCAAACATTTAGAAACATATTCAGCGATATCTCTTTTCATTCTGGACCATTAGTAATGCTGTTTCAGATCATTATACATTTTCGTACTACCCAGATGCACAAATAACTGACTATTGTGAGCTTCACTCAAAATCATCTGAATTAACTCTGAATTTCTTGGAACACGAAATCAATCTCAGAATCTCAAACAATCATCTTTATCAACTCTAAATTCTGAGTCAGACTCTACATCACACTGAATTCTGAATCAGATTCTAAAGCTAGAGGCTCGAGAAAAAGATTAATGAGTAAGCCGTATCAATCTTCATCAAAGAAATTCAGAGATTCGTATGCTCGCCCAAATGCTTCAAACAAATATTCAAGTAAAGATTGTAAATAACAATACTCCGGTTTTAAAACTCATTCTACATCAGTGTCGAGTGTTGGCAATGTACGAGACAACAAACCCAAATGTCAGCAGTGTGGGAGATGACATTTCGGATAATGCTGGAATAAAAGAATAAAGCTTGTTACAAATGTGGTTCTCTAGATCACATCATCCAAAATTGTCCTGAGCTAGATGAGAAAGATAAAGTTCTGAATGTGAGATCAAGTAACACGTCGAATAGAGGTAGACCACTTAGAGTTGCCGAAAATGTAAGTGGTAGTAGAGGGGTGACAAAGGATTCAGTTGTGAGGTCTGAGCCCAGAGCACCTATTAGAGCCTACACTATCTACACTTGCAAAGAAGCATCATTTCCAGATGTTATCATCGGTACTTTCACTCTCTGTGATACTAATGTGATTACATTGATAGATCTAGGATTAACTCATTCTTATATATGTATGAATTTAGCATCTAGTAAGACTTTGCCTGTAGAGTCTACTAAATTTTTATTAGAGTATCGAACCCCTTAGGAAAATGTGTTTTAGTTGACAAAGTCTGCAAGGATTGTTCGTTAATGCATCGGGATTTCTATTTTTTGGCTAATATGATGTTGTTACCATTTGATGAATTTAATGTGATTTTGGGTATGGAGTGGCTAACAATGCATGATGTTATAGTGAATTGTAGACGAAAGATGATTGAACTAAAATGTCAGAATAATGAGAGTATTATAATTGAATCAGATGATCTGAATAGTTTACCAGTTGTGATCTCATCTATGTTAGCTCAGAGGTTTGTGAGAAAAGGGTGTAAAGCTTATCTTGCATATGTACTTGATACAAAAGTGGCAGAAACAAAGATTGAAATAGTACCAGTTGTGTGCGAGTATCTAGGTATGTTTCTAGAAGATTTACTTGGTTTACCACCTATTGGAGAAGTTGAGTTTGGTATTGAATTAGTACCGGGAACAGTGCCAATATCGATAGCTCCATACAGAATGGCTCCGATAGAGTTAAAATAATTGAAAGCTCAGTTACAAGAGTTGATAGATAGAGGTTTTGTTAGGCTGAGTTTCTCTCCCTAGAGTGCACCGGTGTTATTTGTAAAAAAGAAAGATGGCACAATAAGAATGTGTATAGACTATTGACAGCTCAACAAAGTGACGATCAAGAATACATACCCTTTGCCACGAATAGATGATTTTTTTTATCAGTTAAAAGGGGCAACGGTGTTTTCAAAAATTGATTTGAGATTGGGTTATTACCGGTTGAGAGTTAAAGACTCAGATGTGCCAAAGACTGCATTTAGAACAAGTTACAGACACTACGAATTCCTTGTTATGCCTTTCGAACTAACAAATTCACCTGTTGTTTTAATGGACTTGATGAACTAGATTTTCAGGCCGTACTTAGACCGATTCGTAGTTTTGTTTATTAATGATATTTTAATTTACTCTCGAGATGAGTCTGAGCATGCTGCGCATTTGAGAATCGTGTTGCAAACTTTGAGATATAAGAAGTTGTTTGCAAAGTTTAGAAAATGTGAGTTTTGGCTATGAGAGGTTGGTTTTCTGAGACATATAATTTCAATAGCGGGTATCCGAATTGATATGAGCAAAATTTTTGGGATTATAGATTGGAAGCCTCCGAGAAATGTATCTGAAGTCCGTAGTTTTCTGGGACTAGCCAGTTATTATAGATGATTTGTGAAAGGCTTCTCAATGATTGTGACTCTAATGACAAGATTTCTTCAAAAAGATGTTAAATTTGAGTGGTCAGAAAAGTGTCAGCAGAGCTTCGAATAGTTGAAAGCATTATTGACAGAGGCACTAGTGTTAGTTCAGCCTGAGTCGAGTAAAGAATTCATAGCTTTTAGTGATGCATCATTAAATGGCTTGGGTTGTGTTTTAATGCAGAAAGGCAAAGTTGTGGCTTATTCCTCGAGACAATTGAAGCCACATGAACAGAATTATCCAACGCACGATCTAGAGTTAGCTGCGGTAGTGTTCACATTGAACATTTGGCGTCATTACTTGTTTGGTGAGAAATGCCATATTTATATCGACCACAAAAGCTTGAAATATCTTGTGACTCAAAAAGATCTGAATTTGAGGTAGCGGAGATGGTTAGAATTGTTAAAAGATTATGAATTATAATTGACTATCATTCGAGGAAAGCAAACATAGTTGCTGATGCTTTGAGCCGAAACTCCTTATTTGCTTTACGTGATTTGAACAATAGTTAGCTTTTTTTATGATGGTTCGATTGTAGCCGAGTGAAAGCAAGACCGTTATTTCTACAGCAGATTTGTGAGGCTCAAAAATTTGATAATGAATTGCAAGAAAAACGAGCTTATTGTGAGTCAATTTCTGATTCAGAGTTTTAAATAGGGCCTGATGATTTTTTGATGTTTCGTGATAGAATATGTAACAGCCGGATTTAGACCTTAGTTGGAATAGTGGTTTCTGGACCACAAATCTGAGTTAAAAAATATTTTAGTATTATTTTCTGTGTTTACAGTATGTGTTTAAGCATGTGTGAAAGTTTCGTATGAAAATTTTGTCATTTGTGTGCTTAATTTGATAAAAGGACCTAATCGCATAAAATGCAAAAGTGGTCTTCTATTTGATTAAGTACTTATTTGCTATGGTTTATTAATTGCAAAGTCCTTAAAATGAAATTTAGCCACTATTAAGGTTAGTGGACGGTTAAGGACTTAATATATCTGACGTTATAATGTTTTAAGTAAGGTTAATATGATAAATGATGTATTAATTAGTAATGAAATAAAACAAAAAAATGAAAATTGGGCATTATCATCCATGTTTGTTGAAATTATCAAAGGAAAAGAAAAGAAAACTCAAGCTAGGGTTTCGGCACTTTGAGTTTGAATTAGGGTATGAGTTTTGTTCGGTTTTTAATAATTTCTATGTTTTTGTGATCGTTGCTTGGTAATCTATCAAGCCCATGTCTCAATTTCTTATTTTGTTAATGATTTTGAGTTGTGCCATTGTTGATATTATAAGTTTTATGCAGTTTTATGATAGTATATGAAAGCTTAATGTTGGGTTAACATGTTTTGTCTTTAAATTTTTAATGAATTTGAGTAATTTGGGCTAAATTGTGAATTAAATGAAATATATGGGCTTATATGAGCTAAGTGAATATTTGGCCTAACATGTGTATTTTGTGATTTTATGAATTAGTGACTAAAGTGATAAAATGTAAAAATGTGAGGGCTAATTTGTAAAATGCCCTAAATATGTGTATATGGATTGAATTGAACGATTTGTTGAATAAATGGGTTAATTTTGAATACATATAGATCAAGAAAGGAGGAATTCAGATTTAGATCGAGGGAAATCGAAAGTTATCGAGTAAACGATCTGAATTATCAATTCCGAGTACGAGGTAAGTTCGTACGTGATAAATGATGTTACAATTATGTTCTAATGTTTTGATAATGCATAAATAGTATATATTTGAATATGGTTTGAGTACGATTATGAACTGACTATGTTTGGCACTAAGTGTGCGTTTTAAAATAGCTTCAGCTATAAATAGCACTAAGTGTGCGAATTGGAATAGCTTTGGCTATATGAGGCCCTAAGTGTGCGACATCGAGATAGCTTCGGTTAGTTAAGATGGCACAAGTGTGCGAGATTGTTATAGCTTCGGCTAATCATTAATGTACTAAGTGTGCTAATTATTAAATCATGGAAAGACTTCCAAACAAATTAATGTATTTGAATGGGAGGTGAGAATGAAATGAATAAATATAGGAAAGATTAGGTACGTACGATACCAATGTCGTAGATGATACTATGTGTATGAAGCTTGATAAACTTGTATGAACATGTTAAGTGTGATGGAATAGAATTGAGAGATGATTTGTGAACAACTAAGTAATTATTAGATGATGTTTCATATTATATAAACTGTTGATTATATTTGGTACGAACTTACTAAGCTTTTAAGCTTACTGTGCGAAATGTTTTCTGTCTTACAGTGTTATAAAGCTAGCTCAAATCCGGGGATCGTCAGGGACTCATTCACACTATCAGACATCTATTTTGGTACCATTTTAAGAGTTATATATATTATATATGGCATGTAAGTATTTGAATATGTTTTGTAATGTGTATATCATGCCATGTGATATGGCTAGATTATGGTTGAACTTATGTTTTGATTTTAATATATGATATGTGATGCAAAAATGATATGTTTGGTGTATATCTATGACCTAGTGAGAAATGGTCAATTTGGTGAGTTGGTAAAGTGATTTAGTTATAGAAATGGTATGATTTTGGCATGAGGCTGGATGTGAAATATTGAGATAAGGATATGTTAGGATGAATGAGTTTGCTATGTGATTTTTGGTATATTTTGAAATGGTTAAAAATGATGAAATTTGTTGTTAACACAATGGCATGAATGATGTATGTTTTATTTGTGAATTGGTTGAGAATTTGGTATAAAATGTTTGGTTTTGATCATGTAGGGAGGACCCAAAATTAGGGTGGCAAATTGGCATTGTAAATGGCCTATTTTTGTCCACACGGGCAGAGAGATGGGCGTGTGTCTCAGCCGTGTGTGACACACAGGTATGTTACACGGCCGTTTGTCCCTTGGGGTACCTTACGATTTAAGGTCAGCATACCCTACAGTTTTGACACGGCCTAGACACACGGGCGTGTCTACTGGTTGTGTGTGGCACACGGGCACATGGTCGTGTGGTCTATCGTGTGACCCAAGTTAGTAACCTCCTAATTTTCACATGGCCTGGCACATGGGCGTGTATGTAGCCGTGTGGATAAGTCAGTATGTATGCCCTATTTTGCCACAGCCTAGACACACGGGCGTGTCTAATGCCGTGTGAGGCAGACGGCTTGTTCACACAGGCGTGTGACCTTTATAACTTTGAAAAATGTTTAAGTTTCGAAAAAATTTTGTATGCATTTGATTTAGTCCCGACCCCTTTCTAATGCATGTTTAAGGTTTCGATGAACTAAGGAAGGGACTTAATATGGATGTTTGATTATGATATGATGATATATGACTTTTTTATTGTGAAATGAATTTAAAATGTTCCGATTGTCCGGTAATGCCTATTAACCCTAGTCCGGTGATGGATATGGGCTAAGGTGTTATAGAATATGTGTACCAAGAAATTTTGAGCTCATTCGGAAGATTTTAAACAAAGTACACAATAGTTGTTTATCAGTACATCCGGGAAGCACGAGAATGTATAACGATTTGAAACAGCATTATTTGTGGCATGGCATGAAATGAGATATCTCAGAATTTGTTTCAAAATGTCTGATTTGTAAACAAGTTAAAGCTGAACATTAAGTGCTCTCAGGTTTATTACAGCCCATTATGGGTCCTGAATGGAAGTGGGATAGAGTAACAAAGAATTTCGTATCTAGCTTGCCCTTGTCTCTGAAAAAGAAAGATGAAATCTGGGTTGTCGTTGACAGATTGACAAAATCAGCTCTATTTTATTCCAGTATGTACAGATTTCTCGCTTGATAAATTAGCTGAGTTATATATTTCTGAAATTGTGATATTACATAGTGTTCCCCTATCTATTGTTTCAAATAGAGATCCAAGATTTACTTCGTGATTTTGGAAGAAATTGCAAGAAGCTTCGGGTTCAGAGCTGTATTTTAGCACTACATTTCATGTAACACCCCACACCCGGCCCAGACATTATGGCCATATCCGGTGTGTTACATTGAAGTGTTTTAGTGAAAGTCGTGTTTTCATTGAAAACCCTTCTTAAAATAAAAGAAACCTTAATTAACTTTAAAAAAAACCTTTCAGTTACGAAAGCCTTGTTTAAAACATTTGATTTAAAAAAAAAACTTAGTTGCTGAAACGTAGAAAACATACTATAATTTAAGAAATCCATGTTCAACTTCTCGTAATTACAATGAAAATAATAATAATAATAATAATTCAAGTAATAATAACATAATGAAAACCTTATTACAATCTGATCTGAATACACTTAAAAAGAAATAAAAACTTAAATGCTTAAAAAAAACCAAGTCCGAATTATCTTGCTAGCCGGCCACCCAGAGTCCCTCCAAACATCGAACCTTCTACTGAGCATCACCTGAAAATAAAATAAAAGAAGGGGTGAGTTTTTGCAAACTCAGTGTGTACAACCCTCGATGAGAAACAAGCATTCAAAGAGAAATCATCAAACATGCAATGCAATCCCATCCAAATTATCCATCTGCTACACACCAGCTCCATCCCCCGTCACACCATGTGGGGATATAAATACCGGCCCACCCAGCCCACACACTAATGATAGCCCGGTTGCGGAACTACCTTCATTTACATATTGGGCTTTAAAAACCATCAATGGATCCACGATTGTTAGGCAACCATGCGATCCTCATATACTTCCTCCGTTGCATAGTTCCCACCCCATATGCAACCTAAGCAGAACATCATACGTATGTATGTCACATCCATAAAATGTACATTCAACACCTAGGGGTATTTTGGTCATTTTTTTTCTTAGGGGCATTTTGGTAATTTTCCCTTAATTATGGTTTTCACTTACCTTGACCAGTTAACAAGTCTCGCGAGCTAAGATGAACGAATACTATGCACCAGGTAGGATTCCAGAGAAGAGGAGGTGGGTCATTAAGACCGCTTAAGTACCAACCTCTCCCTAGATCCAATCCTAGACATGCATATACCCGTTGCCACACCTTAACCCTTTGACTTATCACCAATTCTAGACATGCATATACCCGTTGCCACACCTTAACCCTTTGACTTATCAAAGGTCATAATATATTAATTAAATATTATGTAGTTATCATATACTAGGCCCAAAACCCCTTACAAAGCCCAAAAAAATTCACATACATGTATCTGGCCCATTAAGCCCAATTATATCCATATGGCCCATTCGCTCAAACCACCTGTATATGGCCCATTAGGCCCAAATCACATTTATATGGCTCATTAGGCCTAGTCATACTCATATTCATGCTCACATACAAATTCTTATCACATAGCACCAATATTCAATTTTTTCCTATTATTGGCGCAACAGCCCATCGGCCCATTTAGCCCATTCTGGCCCGTATGGCCAAATCACAACCCTAGTCCACAGAATCACCCGTGGGTCTCAGGCAACCTATTAGTCTCCCCCTTACGAGTGTTCGCGCACTCGCAAGACTACCGTAGCCAAACTTTCGGCTTTTCGGCATTTTGGCTTTTTGGCATTTCGGCATTTCGGTTTTTGTCGATCGATAGTGTGTATGCAGTGTATGTACACACCTGGTAGGCAAGCATACTGCGATTTCCTTAGCCCAAACCTACAATCGATATCACTCAAAGATTAATCTCACATACTTATCGAATACTTTACCAAAAGCCGGAATCTCACCTTAACCTTACCTTGCGCGATAAGTATAACAACCCCTTTACTAACCACGATCAACTCCTAGATCTGCACCAATCGTAACTATTAAAACCAGAATAATAGGTGACTCGTATCCAACACAAGTCCCCTTACCTTACTATGGCTATTCGGCCAACTTTAGCCAATGGATGAGGAATACTTACCAAAACTGTAACACCTAAGAGGCAATTCATCAATGAGCTAAGATCCGAGATCCGATACTAATTCCCTACCACAGTTGATTAGAAATAGTGAGGGACAATATTTGATACTTAGCAGAAAAACCGTTTTGGGAGAACAACACTTGCACTAAATTTGATAGAAGTAGGAGTAGTGATTGCACCAAAGGTATTCGACCAAAGAGGTTCGACCCTTTACGATTTTGAATAGGAAAAGAGGGTTATTCAGCTCCAAGGAAAAAGAAAGAAAAGTCAGCAATGAGGTAGAGGAAGAATAGAATTTGGCACAAGGAAGGAGAAAAAGAAAAGAAAGGCAGAGTGTTTTCAGCTTTCAGAGAAAAGAGTTTCTGGTAACAGGGTGAAGGAAATTCGGTCATTAGCATTATACCCTAGCATTCGGTACTTATTTATAAGCTTTATAGCCAAATTTTCCCATGCCTAATTCCCCATTCGGCTCTATCACTTCTCCTGTCTCATCTCCTCATTTTTCTCCCTGATAACCCCTTGATCCTTTCCTTAATTTTTCTCTCCTGAACACTTCCCTTGGAGTCCACTTTCACGCCACTTCCATCCTTCTAGAAGGTCAAAATTAAACTTCTAAAAACACTAAGCTAGGATTTGAACCTGGGTCCCCTTGCTAGCTATTAACGCCACCTCCCTACACTTTAAGTGGCATCACTTAGCCACTCTTCCACAAGGCTTTTTGCTGCTATTTTCCCCTATCTTTATTTTAAAGCCCAACTACTTGCCAACCCTGATTCTTTTAATAACTAACTTATAATTTCTTCTACCCCATAATTCGAACTCAAACCTTGACCAAGACTTACCTTTGCGTAATTAGCACTTAACCAGAATTATTAAGCATAAAATGAAAAATTCAAGATTTCAGAATTTTTGGGGCGTTACAACTCTACCCCCTAAAAGAAATTTCGTTCTCGAAATTTCTAACTACTAACATAGACTACCACACCATAATTTCACTACACACTCTAATTCCAACTGAGGTAAATAGAACACTATAGGTAAGTACGTACCATTATTCGCCTCTGGAGCGTCTACATCCTCTTGACGACGTGCTGCATAGACCAAAGCTGGCTGCCTTGCCTCAGCATGATCAACACCTTTGCCTGGTGCTTCATGACCCAAACCGTTTCCACCCCTGGCCTGATCACAGCCTCTCGACGGTAGCTGACCACCCGTCGGTGGCTGTACACCACCTCGGTCCACGACTGGCACCTGAGCTGACATTCTATGGCAATTCCTGATCTTATGCTCCATAGATCCACAAGCTAGACAAGCTCGTCCTCTTCCAACCCTCACCTACATGACCTTTCCCATAATCAGTACAAAGTGGCACCCCTGGATTAACAGCAGGGGGCCCTGCTCTATCTGGCCCATTACCTCTCGCCCTAGCCCTAGGCATCTGTCCTACACCAGGAGTCTCAGCCTCCCTCTTATTCCTACACCTTTCTTTCACCCGATTTAAGCGCTCGGTGCGCTTTACCTCCTCCGCTATCTTTGCCTTCTCTACCAACTCCGAGAAAACTCGCTCCCTTTTTGGAGCTATCAGTACCCTAAGGCTATCTCTAAGTCTATCTTTAAACCTCATGCAACGCTCATACACTGTTGCCACCATTGCTCTCGCATACCTACTAAGGCGTAAAAACTTCGCTCATACTCTGCCACCCATTTGTTCCCTTGGGTCAAATTTAGGAACTCCTTGCTTTTAGCATCCACATAGCTTGCACCCACATACTTCCCTTGGAATGCAGCTTCGAAAAACTCCTAAGTGACCCGCTCCGGTTGGGTGCCCTTTTTCACTGTCTGCTACTACTAGTAGGCTTCTTCCCTAAGCAGTGACACTGCTCCTTACAACTTTTGCTCAGGTGAGCAGTCCAGGTCTTCCATTATCCTTTCAGTGGCCTCCAACCAATATTCTGCCACATTAGGAGCCACGCCAGCCATGCCCTTAAAGATCTCAGCCCTGTTCGATCGAAGTCACTCCGAAATAGACCCCCGATTTCCACTGCCATGATTAGGCCAGTGACCCTTTCTAAAATTCTCAGCATTGCCTGCGATAATGCATCTTCTCTCACTGCCCGATCATACGGTCCATTCCCGGCCACAGGTGAGGCCAGAGCCTCTTCTACTCCAATATTGGGCACATGGCCCGATGCCGACGATTCAGCCTTAAAATTTCTGCGGCCTCGGCCACGGCCCCTTGCACCTCTTCTAGCACTCATCGTTGATTTGCGTATTATCTGGATTAGAAATTTTATGAAGTCTTAGTTAGTTTCAACAATTAACCTGATGTTTTATGGATGTAATTAAAGAGAAGATTGTTTTCGATAATCTTCTACAGTTTCAAGTTCCTGCGGGCTTTGGTTCCATATAGTTTCAAGTTCTACAGGTAGGATTCTAGAGAAGAGGAGGTGGGTCATTAAGACCGCTTAAGTACCAAGCTCTCCCTAGATCCAATCCTAGACATGCATATACCCATTGCCACACCTTAACCATTTGACTTGTTCACGGTCGCAATATATTAATTAAGTCTTATGTAGTTATCATATACTAGGCCCAAATCCCTTCATACATGCATCTGGCCCATTAAGCCCAATCATATTCGTATGGCCCATTAGGCCCAATTCACCTGTATATGGCCTATTAGGCCCAAATCACATTTATACGGCCCGTTAGGCCTAGTCACATTCATATTCATGCTCACATACAAATTCTTATCACATAGCATCAATATTCAGTTTTTTCCTATTATGGGCCCAACAGCCCATTCTAGCCCGTATGGCAAAATCACAACCCAAGTCCACGGAATCACCCGTCGGTCTCAGGCAACCTATTGGTCTCCCCCTTACGAGTGTTCGCACACTCGCAAGACTACCGTAGCCAAACTTTTGACTTTTCGGCATTTTGGCTTTTCTTTATTTTGACATTTCGGCTTTTGCTGATCCATAGTGTGTGTGTAGTGTATGTATACACCTAGTAGGCAAGCGTGCTACGATTTCCTTAGCCCAAACCGACAATCGATATCACTCAAAGATTAATCTCACATACTTATCGAATACTTTACTAAAAGCCAGAATCTCACCTTAACCTTACCTTGCGCGATAAGTATAACAGCCCCTTCACTAACCACGATCAACTCCTAGATCTACACCAATCGTAACTATTAAAACTAGAATAATAGGTGACTCGTATCCAACACAAGTCCCCTTACCTTACTATGGCTATTCGGCCAACCTTAGCCAATGGATGAGGGATACTTACCAAAATCGCAACACCTAGGAGGCAATTCGGCAATGAGCTAAGATCCGAGATCCGATACTAATTCCCTACCACATTTGATTAGAAAGAGTGAGGGACAATATTCAATACTTAGCAAAGAAACCGATTGGGAGAACAACACTTGCACTAGATTTGACACAAGTAGAAGGAGTAGTGATTACACCAAGGGTATTCGGCCAAAGAGGTTCAGCCCTTTATGATTTTGTATGGGAAAGAAGGGTTATTCAGATTCAAGGAAAAAGAAAGAAAAGTCAGCAATGAGGTAGAGGAAGAACAGAATTCAGCATAAGGAAGGAGAAAAACAAAAGAAAGGCAGAGGGTTTTCGGCTTTCAGATAAAAGAGTTTCTGGTAACAGGGTGAAGGAAATTCGGTCATTAACTTCATACCCTAGCATTCGGCACCTATTTATAATCCTTATAGCCAAATTTTCCCATGCCCAATTCCCTATTCGGCTCCATCACTTTTCCCTTCTCATCTCCTCGTTTTTTCCCTGATAACCCCTTGATCCTTTCCTTAATTTTCTCTCCTGAACACTTCCCTTGGAGTCCACTTTCACGCCACTTCCATCCTTCTAGAAGGTCAAAATTAAACTTCTAAAAACACTAAGCTAGGATTCAAACCTTGGACCTCCTTGTTAGCTATTAACGCCACCTCCCTACACTCTAAGTGGCGTCACTTAGTCACTCTTCCACAAGGCTTTTTGCTGGTATTTTCCCCTATCTTTATTTAAAAGCCCAACTACTTGCCAACCCTGATTCTTTTAATAATTAAATTATAATTTCTTCTAACCCTTAATTCAAACTCAAACCTTGACCAAGACCTACGTTTGCGTAATTAGCACTTAATCGAAATTATTAAGCATAAAAAAAATTCAAGATTTCAGGATTTTGGGATTTTGGGATTTTTGGGGCGTTACATTTCACCCGCAAATGGATGGTCAATCCGAACGAGTTATTCAGATACTTGAGAATATGTTGCATTCTTGAGTTTGAAGGTAGCTGGGAAAAATATCTACCGCTAATTGAATTTGCTTACAATAATAGCTTCTAATCAAGTTAAAGATGACACCATACGAAGCTCTATACGGTCGTAAATGTTGAACACCGCTGTATTGGGCTGGGTTGGGCTGAGCTGAGCAAAAATAAGATTCAACGGGTTGATCTGATCAAAGAGACTAAAGAAAAAGTGAAAGTAAAATACGATAGTTTGAAAGTAGCTTCGGATCGACAAAAATCATACGCAGACTTGAAACAGAAAGATATTGAGTTCTAGATCAAGGATAAAGTGTTTTTGAAATGTCAACGTGGAAAAAGATGTTGTGGTTTGGTCGAAAAGAGGAATTGAGTCCGCGATTCATCAGACCGTATGAGATTACTAAGCAAGTTGGGCCAATGGCATATCAACTATCACTACCGCCTGAGTTAGAGAAAATACATAATGTATTTCATGTATCAATGCTACGAAGATATCGACCCAACACTTCACATGTCATTTCCCCAACCGAGGTTGAAATTCAGTCTGATATGACATGCTGAAGAACCAATTCGAATTTTAACTCATGAGATAAAAGAACTGATAAATAAAAGAATCGCATTAGTGAAAGTATTGACGTGGGGTTCAAGAAGCTACATGGGAACCCGAGGATGCTATGAGAAAACAATACCCGAACCTATTCACTGATAAGATTTTCGGGGATGAAAATCCCTAAGGGGGAGAGTTGTAACATCTAGTTTTTGGTCAAATAGGAATAGTGGTTTCAGGACCACAAATCTGAGGTTGAAAATATTTATTTTAATATTATTTTAAGTGTTTACAGCATGATAGTATGTATGTGTGAAAATTTCATGAAGTAATTTTATCGTTTAAATGGTAAATTTGAGAAAAAAAGACTAAATCGCGTAAAATGTAAAAGTGTCGTTCTATTAGCTAAAGATGTTTAATAGCTATAGAAACTAAAATTTAAGATCCTTAAATGGTAAATATACCATAGTATGATAGTGGATGATAGTGGCATGGCTTTGGTGTAATTATTAAATGTTTTAAAGGTTAAATAATTTAATTGTTTATTAAAGGTGAATTAAATTAAAACAAAGCCAATTTCTATAATCTTTTAGCATCTTCAACCGATTCTTCTTGTCAAAATAGGGTTATGGATTCGATAACTTCAATCTTGGCATTTAGGTATGTATTTTGTTCAGTTTTTAATGATTTTTATATTTTTGAGATCGTTGCTTCGTATTCTAGCTAGCCCAAGGACTAATTAGCGAAATTGTTAAAGATTTTAAGATTTTTCATTGATGAGTTTATGTTTTATTTGGTTTTTGAAGATGAAATATGAATTTTTGATGATAGATTTTCATGTTTTGTTAAGTGATTTTTGATGAAAATGCATAATAGGGATTAAATTGTGAAAAGTGCA
The DNA here is from genome assembly GCF_007990345.1 of Gossypium hirsutum. Lineage (NCBI taxonomy): Eukaryota > Viridiplantae > Streptophyta > Magnoliopsida > Malvales > Malvaceae > Gossypium > Gossypium hirsutum. Next base: position 66,398,340 of record NC_053431.1, read on the forward strand.
AATTGAGTGGTTCAAATGTGTAATAAATGAAAGTTTTGGCCTGCTAGGTGCACTATGGTAAATTGACTAAGCTTGGGTTTATTGAAATTGTGTGAATTTTGTGTATTTGTGAAATTGGAACTAAATTGATTAATTGTGAAAGTTTAAGGGCTAAAGTGCAAAGAGGCCTAAATGTATGCTTTGGACTAAAATGAATGAGTGGTTGATTAAAGAAGTTAAGTTTTAATATATTTAGATCAAGAAAAGAGGAATCCAGAATTAGATCAGGGCAAAAGCAAGATTATCGAGTAATTGACTCATTTCGTCGTTTTCATACTCGAGGTAAGTTCGTATGTGACAATTTCATTATAAAAGTATGTTAAATGCTTTGATATTGCCTAAACTGTGATTATGAGATTTTCATTAATGTGTGGATTGTAAATATGATTCTACGAATACATTCGAAGATGGAATCGACAAGCTAGAAATCTCGGTTGAACCTTAGGAATAGATTTTGGATACTAGTGACATGTTATAAGATGATATATTGATTTGGCTTTGGGCCATGCATATCGGATGAGTTGGCTTTGGGCCATGATATTAGCACTTTGGGTGCAAGTTATACCGATTTGGCTTTGGGCTATGCATATTGAATGATTTGGCTTCAGGCCATGATAATTGTTCTTCGGATAAGTTACCTTGATTTGGCTACGAGACATGGTATAGGTACTTATCGTATGTGACTATTGAGTGTTCAATTTCTATTCCAAATGGTTTAATGGGTAAACGAATGATGTGGTTGAGAAAAAGGTTAGTACAAAGTGATACAGGTATGTACAGAACTTACTCGAGTATTAAATAGAGGAAGTTCAATAAGATGGTATCTAATCATGTTTTAAGACATGAGAAAGGTTTGTAGTTAATGTGAAATTGTTTGATTTATGTTTATTCGATGAATTAAGTTATTTACATACGAGCTTACTAAGCTATGAAGCTTACTTCATGTTATTTTTCTATGTTTTATAGTGACTCAAGGCTGGCTCAGATTTGGAAGTCGTCAGGAACATCATCGCACTATCGGACATCTATTTGGTACTTTTGAGTTGTGCATATATTGTATATAGCATGTATATGCTAGGTGTGATATTTTGGTTGTGTTTATAGCCACGGGAGTTGGCTTGTAAATGATATTAATGTTGATGTGTGTTTGGCTAATAGAAATGGTTTATTTTGACATGTATGATATGAACATGGTTAAATGAATTGTGGAGTTTAAATGCTTGAGAAATGCTTTGATAAGGTATGATTTTTGAAGTTGAATTGATAAGTATTTGATTAGGTAAATGGAATTGAATTAAGTATTGAAATTGGTTGAAATGGATATTGTATGAATTGTGCATTTTGTTGATGTTTTTAGTTGCCTAATTAAATGATGAAATGGTACCATTTTGATTGTTTAGGTGTGCATGAATAGTGATGGCAAATTGGCCTTACAAATGGCCTATTTTTGTCCACACGGGCAGAGGTACAGGCGTGTCTCTAAGCCATGTGTGACACACGGTCATGTTACACGGCCATGTGTCCCCTAGTGCTGTTATTAAAATAGAGTCAGTATGCCCTACATGGTCACACACACGAGCGTGTGACTGGCTGTGTGGTACAAGTCAGTATACCCCTAATTGGCACACGGCCTAGCACACAAGCGTGTGACTTGGTCGTGTTGTATAAGTCAGTATACTCTCCAGTTTTCACACGGCCTAGCACACGGACATGTCTTTGGCCATGTGATGCAAGTCAGTATGTATGCCCTGTTTCCACATGGCCAGAGACACGGGCATGTCTGAAGCCGTGTGAGGTACAAGGCCTGTTCACATGAGTGTGTGACCCCTGTATTGATGAAAAATTTCTAAGTTTTCCAAAATTCTCGTATGTTATCGGTTTAGTCCTGAACCACTTCTAAAGCATGTTTAAGGCCTCGTTGGCCTAATAAGGGACAATGTGATTGTGTTGACTGGTATTTGAGTATGAATACATAAATGTACGAGTTATGTATGTTAAATGAAGTGTATTGATAGGTAATACCTCGTAACCCTACTCTGGCGATGGATAAGGGTTAGAGGTGTTACAATATATGTATATACATGTTTAAATACTAAAAGTACCAACTAAACAAAGTACTACAATAATATTTACATAACTACAAGCATACCACTACTTGAATATATACATATGAAATTAAAACACCTACTACAAGCAACTTGTAACCTAACCAAAATGATCAAAATCTCTACCGAGTAGTGGATCAAATAGTGTGAGCTCCAACTTGACTTCCAACTGACCTAAAACTTCTCGTAATCTATAAAGAAACCAAACATAATGGACGTAAGTAAATCATTACTTAGTAAGCTCGTAATAAACTTAAACTTAAACTTACCATAAATGGCGTAACTTAAACATTTCACAATTCATTTCATAATCTAGATCATAAGTTCATTAATTGTCTATACACATCACAAGTCTCACAAGGTTAGTGAATTCATATATGAAACATGTAACATTATCAAGTCATAGAACATATATAAGTAAACACATTTGGAACACAAATCAAATTTCACATGTCCATTTGTCATTTGACATTTTCATTTCAAGTATCCATTCCAATATCCATTTCATATATCCATTTCGTATAATCATTTCATATATCTATTTTCACCCGATAAGCCACAGTGAATTAACATTGGATATGTAGGAACAATGCTCACACAAGCTGTGACGGTAAATGCTAAGGCGAGTTGTAATGGTAAATGCTCACACAAGCTGTGGGTCGGGATGTTAAACTACATGATGCTTCTCACACGAGCTATGAATAATCCATAACAAACGCAGGATCTTAGCCACCGGTAAGACATCCAAGACCAGTACCCGAAACTATAATAACCCTAATGACATGTCATTTGTATCCTAAACATTCACAAGGTTCATCAGGCCATGTTTTACATCCATATCATTTAAGCACATATCGATTACTTCATCACATGAGTTCATCCATATAGTTTTCCAATTTCAAACATAACCTTTAACTATGATATCCCTGCAACTTAATCCATTTTATCACTTTACATTTACCATTCAGTGAACCCAATCACAAACATACATGACTAATTGTTAAATCACAAGAACAGAAAGAAATTATTTCAATCAATATACAAAGAGAAATTATTTCAATCAATATACAAATTTACCTAATAAAAAACGACAATGAATGCAACATTGATGATTACTCCGGTAACTTTCTTTTTCCATGATTATTGTCAGATTGATTCATTTCTTGATCTAAATAATAATTTTAATTCAATTAACCATTTAAAAAAACTTCAACAATTAAACTTATGCATTTATTCCCTTTTATTATCATTTTCCAATTTTATCTTAAAATTTCATCTTTTATGCAATTTAGTCCCTAAACCTAAACTTTCAATTTATCACAATTTATACAACCCTTATTTATCATATTCTTGCTAACTTTGCTATTTTAACAACTTAGTTCTTAAACTTAAAATCAACCAAAACCACTTTACAAAATAGTCCTATTTAACTATCAAGCTTATAAATCTACCATTAAACTTCAAAAACATCAGAAATTAATCAATGGCATAATTAAAAACATTAAATTTTTTTACAAATTAGTCCTTAGGTTAGCTAGATTAAGCTACAATGATCTAAAAAACATAAAAAAACCACTAAAAAAGGACTCAAAACACATACCATGCATGTGAATTGAAGCTTGACTGAATGTTTGGTCTAAGCTTCCATGGAGAATCAATTTTCAAATAAAAAAGGATGAAGATGGAAACTTGTTTTGTCTTTTGTTTATGTTATTTTATTAATTTAATTACCCTTTAACCCTTTAAACTTAACAAAAAATTCTTATCATGCAACCCGAACCGTTCACCCATTTCAAAAGATGGCTAATTGAAACTTAAAACCATTCAATAATGCTTATATAATCATTTAAATCCTTTAGATTAATAGCGATTAACTTTTTCAACTTTTACGATTTAGTCCTTTTACTTAATTAACTATCTAAACATTGAAATTTTCTAACCAAAATTTAATACAACACCATAATAAACCTATAAATATTAAATAAATAATAAAATACTAACCTACTAGTTAGAATTGTGGTCCTGAAACTATTGTTTCCAAAACCACTGAAAATAGGCTATTACAATCTCCATGTCCTTGATCAATTCACTGACTCACTCATAAGAGTTATTCATGAAGGCACTAGTAGGTGTGCCATTTAAACTGGCTCTTATGCTCCCATCCAATCCATTATAAAACATTTGCAATTGTAGCTAGTCTAGCATACCGTGGTGTGGGCACTTCCTAAGTAGGGACTAGAAGCGTTCTCAAGCTTCATATAAATTTTAGCCTTCGAATTTCTTAAAATCAACAATATCATGCCTCAATTGGATGGTTCGACTAATGGGGAAAATTTTGTGTAAAAATTTCCCCGCTAAGTCATCCCATCACGTGATGGAACCTAACTCTTGGGAATCGAGCCATTCATAGGCATTATCACAAAGCGAGAAACGAAAACAATATCGCATCATTGGTCACTCTATTGTATTTAAATGTGTCACACAATTGTAGGAATCTCTTTAAGTGCTAGTTCGATTCTTCCATCATATTACCCCAAAATTGCTAATTATTTTGAATCATTTGGATGATGGTCGTCTTAATTTCAAAATTATATGCATTCATCGCTGGCCTCTCGATACTTCCTCGCTGGCCTCAAATAGTGGGTTTTCTCATGGCTAGTCAGCCACTACAGGTGGATTGTTTTGCATTTGCTGACAGGCTCTCCTTAAAATTCTCTTCAGTTTAGGATTTGGCTTAATAGGAAGAGCTCCACACTAAGTCACACAATGAATCAAAGAGAAATTAAAATAAATTAAAATTCAAGTAAAGAAATAAAATAACAAGCATAAAATTTTGTATCTATAATTCTAAATTTTCCTATTTATCTTACCAAGTGTAGAAAGTAAAATTCAAGTCTAATGTCGAAACCTCCCCGGCAATGGCGCCAACAACTTGACCGCCGCCAGATGTGTGAATGTCTGGACTGGAAATACTATAGAAAAATAACTAATTAATTAAATAGCAGTGGCCGCAACTATATGAGTCAAATTGTAATATAGAAGAATGTTACAATGAAACACTCTAGGAAGTATTTCAAGGATCGTACCCAAAGGAGGTTGAATTAGACTGAGATTAATTTTCTACACTAATAAGTCTAAATAGTATTGATTTAAAATTAAATTACGAAAAATCAAATAACATTAATTAATCGAATTAACCTAGGAATTGATTACACTAAAAGTTAACCAATTTATTAATCGAGAATAATCCAATAAAACAGGTAGAAGCTTAACTCACTTTAGTGATCCCAATTAACTTTAGAACTCGGGTTTTATCGAGTAAGCTATTAATTAACTAGTTATTGCCTCTCGGCCTCTAACTAATTAACTAATCAACCAATACATGCTTACCTCTTAGCCTCACTTTCTTAACCAGGATAAATTATGAGGTACTCGGTAAACTTATCTTTTGATCTCGTTTATCCTAAATTACTTCCTAGAGGCGTCACTCCCTAGGGTTTAATCACATAGATTTTAAACCAACTAACTCAGATTTTAGCTCTCTTTCATCCGTTAATTATCCATACATCCATTTGTTAAACTCCTTAAGCAAATAGCTACTCATGAACCAAAATACAATAATTCTTAAACTCATATTTAACATTCAAAGCAACAAATTAAATAAAAGTAAGTAGTATAGAAATAAATTCGTTTCTTATATCGATTGATGCTTGGAAGCAAAATGTCCTTTAAAAGTTGCAAAGATCTCCTCAATTGCAATTGGAATCAATAACAAAATAAAGAAAAATTAATATACTAAGGCCTTAGATCGAAATCAAATCCAAGTTAAAATAGTAAGAAAAGTATAAAAGGGACTAAATTGGAAATAAAATAAAACTAAACTAAAAACCTAAAAATATTGAAATGGCTCACTTCGCCAAGCCTCCTCAAAGTAAGACTTAACATGCTTATTTATAGAGTTTATGCTTGGACATAATTAGGCTTACTAAACAACCAAAATTTTTTATTAATATACATTGTGAGGACTAAAATGCCCCTAATTAATTTTTCATGTTCGTCACTCAATGTCATGACACCATAAGACCGATGTTGTGACACTGCCTTCATTTTCTAGGTAATTTTGGCTTCAAAGTTCGATGTTGTGACACCAGTTCCCGGTGTTGTCACGTTATATTTATCCCTTTTCTTCTAAGCTAGAAAGCCCATAGTGGCCCATTAAGTCGTAACATAACTCAAAATTGTGTAAAAACACTTAGTTTGCATAATTTAAATGGCTAATTCATTGGCAGACGCTAGATTGTCCAGGAATCACTTTTTTAAAGCTTATTGGTAATTTGTTATTTTTTGGTGATTTGAATTAGTGCAGTCTGCTTGCTATTATATTTCTTTGTAGGTTGTACTTCTATTTTTTGCAGCTCTGTCGATTAGGCATGAGCTGAGAGTTTTTATTACTCCATTTTGCTTGTATTCAATTGATTGAGGTAAAAAAAGTAACAAAAATTAAAAACAAAATAAAAATATATAAAATCATTATAAAATAAGCTTGTTAAGTGCTAGAAAAACCTTAATTTGACATAACAAATAGTGGCAGATCATTATGCTTTGCACATGTCCAGATATCTATTTAGCTGAAGGAATAGTAAATATGGTAAAAGTAGCTTCCGAAGATAACCTTGCAGATTTTTTTGCTAAGACTCTTGTAACTAGAAATTTTAATAAAGATGAGGATATGAGAATGTGAAACATGTCACATTTACTTCACTAAGACAAGTTGGAGATTGTTAGGAAATGTGCCCATGTTGTAGTAAACATGTAATGGTTTTCTGTAACATCTCGAATTAGGGTCTAGTCAAAATAGTGATTTTGAGGCCACAAATCTAAAATAGAAATAATTATTTTATTATTATTTGATGATCCATGATATGATTGCATGTTTACATAAAATTTTCATGAAGAAATTCTATGCCTAAAGTGTCCAAATTAATTTTAGGGACCAAATTGAATAAGTTGTAAAACTGGTGTTTTAGAAGCTTCAAGCATGAAGTTGCTTTAAATTATTAATTAAAGGTCCTTAAATAAAAATTTGACCAAGTTCTAAAATTTTGGACAAAAATAGGCATGAACAGGAAAATTTTGAAAGAAAGGCCTTAAGGGCATTTTTGTCATTTGGTAAATAAAAGAATAGAAAGGGAAAAATCAAGCAAAAAAGATGTCCATCTTCTCTTAGGGTGCCAAAATTTGGGGGAGTCTCCATAGCTAGGGTTTTCAACATTTTTAAGCTTGATTGTAAGTGCTCCCAAGTCCCGTTTTTAATGTTCTTTACATTTTTTAGATCCGTGAAGCATGATCTGTCCATTTCTATCCATATTTTGAAGTAGGGTTCATGTATGAAATTTTACCCGTGTGTGACATGGTTGTATTTTAATGATTAATGGAAGAATATGAATGTTTGATGTGTGATAAACATCTTTTACTAAGTGATTTTTAGTGAAAACACCTAAAAAGGACTTGTTTATAAAAGGTGTAAAAATAAGTAGTAGAAATGTGAAATAAAGCAAAATGTGGGCTCATATGAGTTAGAATATGAATCGGCTGGGCTTGGGTAACCAAGAAATTGAATGCATTTCATTTTACGAGCCTAGAGACTAAAGTGTAAATAAGTGAAAAGTTAGGGGTAAATAAGTAATTTTTCCAAAGTATGTGTTATGGGTCGATATGAGCAATGTATGTATTGAACAAGTTGAATTTGGCATTATAGATCAAGAAAAAAGTGATTCGGGTCTTGATCAGGGGAAAAATAAAGTTTACGAGGATTAGGCTCGTTTCTATCATTTTGTACTGAGGTAAGTTCATTTGCAAATATTACAACATGTGCCATACTTTAAATGCTTTAATATTGCATGTATGGTAAGCTCATATGAGATGTTATGCCATATTTCTATTGCTTTGATATCAAGTGAATTTTAATGCTTTATTACTGCTATGAGTATGCTTGATTATTCCATGAAAATGTGATTGCTGCTATGAGTATTGAAATCAACGTTACGAGCAAGTTCGACAGAAATGTGGTATCGAAGAATCTCATTTGAACCTTAGGAATAGTTTAGGATACAAGTGACATGTCACTAGGAACTATGTGATCTGAACTCATTAAGTTGTGGTCTCAGTTCATGATATATGTGACATCTGAACTCATTGAGTTGTGGTTTAAGTTCATGATGTATGTGACACATGTTTTGGTGTCTGGGTACTTGTCTTGTATATTCTATCAGTGGCTAGGTAGTCCAACATGTGTTGCAGATACCTGATAGCCTGTATGAACAGACCCATGAGTAGCTCAAAAGCAAGCAATATGTGATATGTGATATGAGGTAGCGTTGGCTACATATGAGACACTTAAGTGCGAGATTCAATAATATGCAAGTGGCCCAAGTATGTACGTCGAACTCATAAGAATGACATGAGATATGATGAACTTGTGGTAAGAATATATATATGAAGAATGAGTTTAAGAGATTCGATAATATGCAAGATTATGTTCATTATGTTAAATGTATGATTAATACTTGTTTAAGTTGCATTTTATTTGCATGTGAACTTACTAAGCTTTAATGCTTAGCCCCTTCCTTTCCTTTTCTTATAGTGTCGCCAAGCTAGCTCGAGGATCGGAAGACGTCAGAGACTAGATCACACATCAATTGAATATTTGGGTATAGCTAGTCTTATCATTTTGAGTATGGCATGTATAGGAACTTGGTGTTTTTGTTATGTGTCATATTGATTAGCCAAATGAGTTGGCTCATGAAAGTATTATGATTATTTTGTATATGGCCATGAGAGGTGGCTCGTATTGATTATTTGGGTTGTAACCCTACTTATTGGTGCATGCATGCAACTGTGCTTATGCTTTAATATGGTTATGGTTACTTATGGTTAATGAGTGTGATGAATGGCATGTATGTTTGGTGTATGAAATATGATTAATGTGTAAAAAAATAAATGTAGTGCAAATGTGTAACTTGAAAGTAGGTTGTAAAGATGATAGAAAAATATGAAATTGGTCTGGAATGCCATATGAAAGCATGATAGTTTAAATAGGTAATATGTTGACATTACCAAGACATAATTTAACCATGAATGCGAATGCTTGAGTGGCAAAATATGCCATGTTGCATGCCATGAAGTGAATATAAGTATGTGAGTGTTTAAGGGTGGCAATTGGCTTAGAGAATAGCTTAGAAATTGTCCACATGGTTAGACACACAAGCATATGTCATGGCCGTGTGTGACATACGGTCTACCCCATGGGCGTTTGATCTGGCCGTGTGTTCCCTGCACCCTAATTATGCAAAACAGAATGCCCAGTAGTAAACACACGAGTAGAGACACGACCGTGTGTCTCAACCGTGTGAAGGACACGGCCCTAGGACATGGGCGTGTGTCCAGGCTGTGTGAAGTCTGCACTTGATTTTTGGAATTTAATTTGCCACACTGTCCAAGTACACGAGCGTGTAACTTGGCCGTGTGACCTTATTTGGTTGATGATGTCATACTCAGAGAGTTACACCGGTGTGTCCCAAGCCACACGGGCGTGTAACTCCCCAAAGTAGGAAATTTTTCTAAAGTTTTCTAAAGTTCTCAGTTTAGTTTCGAACCACCTTTGATGTATGTTTGGGGCCTCATAAGCCCATATAACTGACAATTTGCATATGTATGAATGAAATTGATGTGAACGAAAATTTTATGGCCCGATTTTGTATGTCTGCTTGTGTTAAAGTCTGGTAATGCCTCAAACCCTATCCTGGCTTTGGATACGGGTAAGAGGTGTTACATTTTCTATGTATTTGAACAATGAATAAATAAATAAAGTTAATTTCATATTTCACTATTATATCTTTTGTGTTTCTGTCTTTCATGCTTTGCATGCATAGTGAAATTGTGACAAGTAAATATTAGCTTATTGATTGTCTAAGTTCAAACTGATGATAAGTCACATTTTAAGGACGTTTACATTGCGAGAAAGGCAACTTACATTAGTAAATAATCTAAATGAGCCTGTAATCCCGTAAAAGAATCAAAGTGAGAATTTGATTCAAATACTTAGAAGTATTATTATGTCGTCTATGATTCCAATTGGGGAGATGATTAGTCTTAGCTATCGAAGTAGTTGACTCCACGAGTAGAGACATAGATGTATTCATTTGAAGAATGATACAATGAATTGTACCTAAGATTAATTAATTTGGAATTTGTTTGTTAATTAATTCACTTGTAACATTCATGGTGTGATTTACCTAAATCCTGAGTTAGTCCCTAACCATGCGTATGTAATTATGTGTTTTGATATAAGTGGAAGCCTTTTGCTCTAAAGATGATTGAGCCCATAGATGGTATGTTGGGTAAATGACTTGTGTACGGCATGGCTTTACTAGCAACAATGGAATTCATAGCTTGATTAAAGAGTTAACGATATGCTCTTACTGACATTATGTGGATTGATAAATATGGAACATTGCCATGGGTTGCTTGTTCTCGAACAAGAAATTTATCACAGTCAGTTGTTGACAGTAATCATATTAATTACTAATAAGATAAAATGGAGACAATGAGATAAAATATGATTGTATTCAGTAAACGAATTTAACCCAAAGGAATCAAAGATATCATATGAGGGTAACACACATATGAAGATGTCATTAGACAAAGCAATTGGATGAATTGCTTCCGTAAAGAGTATACAATAAGGAGTTTTCAATCATGGTACTTGTAACATCCCGATTTTGAGCCTAGTCAGAACAGTGGTTTCTGGACCACAAATGTGACAGCCCTATTTTAACCCTAGTCGGAAAGTGGTTTCGGGACCACAAAACCGAGTCGCGAAAATAATTGAATGTTATATTTTATGTTTATTATATGTGAAATTTCATGTGTGAAAATATCGTGTTTTGATTTCTGTCATTTGGATGTGGAATTAGTTAAAAAGGACTTGTTTGAGAAACCTTGAAAATCTGATAGGAAAATGTGCAGTGGCCAAATATTATATGGTTTAGTATTATGGGGGACTTGCATGTCAAATGGACCATTTTGAATGTAAATGACCGGTCAACACATGCATGCAATCATGTGTTTTCATCTCTTTATTTTAGTTGGTGGAAATTATATGTTAAATAAAGAAATAAGCATTTTATTATAATGGTTTTATATTGTGAAATAATGAATTTATAATAGAAAATGGTGATAAAAACAAAGTACCACCCATCCTTTCTTCCATTTTGCCGAAACCATAAAGAAAGAAAAGAAAATGAAGCTAAGGCATTCAGCTATGGTGAATGCATAGATTAAGGTATGATTTTATGTGATTCTTTTGGATTTTTGTGGAATTGAGTTGGTTTTGAAGCTCTTAGCATGACCCATGTGTTAATTTTTGAATTTGTGAAGCATGAAGCATTCGGTTATGTTTCCTATATGTTAAATTGTTGATGTTTTAAAGTTATTGATTAGAAATGGTTATAGGTGAGTATGAACTAAGTAAAATATTTCTATGAATGGTTAATATGGACAAAAATCTCAATCGGCTATTATGGAGGAAGGTGAAATTATGCTTAATTTTGGAAATTAATAATTTAATTGTTCGTAAGTGCTTTTTTTATGGATGCTGAATGTGGACTTGAATTGGGAGGTTAATAATTTGTTGTTTATTGAGTTATATATATACATTTGGTCATGGAGGATTTGAGATGAATCTAATTATTATTTTAGTTGAATAATAAGATAGACATGGACAAACTCAATTAGGTAAATTTTAAGCTCTTGGATTCAATTGGGAGGATTGAAATACTCTAGGGAGTATTTAGTTAAGGTATGGGAGATAGAATGTTGAGGTAAGTTAGTTTGTGTTATTACCGAATGCACTTGATATTAAGACATGGTTTAGTTAAATGCATTTGACATGAAAGGAATTGAGTTGTCGTGTATGTGATAGTGGGAAGAGAAATTTAATTTGCTTGACTATAATTAAATGAATGTCCAATTTAGGTTTGGTATGATGTTAATATGAAAATGTTATGACAAGCTGGTCGAATTTAAGAACTATGTGCAGTCAGGCATGTTATGTTATGTTTTTAATTCATCAATGATGAAAGTGTTGTATGATATATGTGTTTGAAATTAATAGAATTTGGATTATGATGAATTGATAAGATGATTGAATTAGTTTATTTGTTTAATTAAGCTCAAGATCAAAGAGAGCCAAGTTCGGATAAGGGGAAAGCGAAGGTTGTTGAGTAGTCGATCAGAGCTGTTTGTTCGACAATAAGGTAAGTTCTAAGCAATTAAGACTTAGATTACTATGTATTCCTAGAGTACACATAGCTCATGAAATGTAAATTCTATATGTGGAGAAATGTCGAAAAGATAATGTATTATTGAGCCGATGGCATTGAATTGATTTGCTATTTTTTTTTGTTGTACTATGTGTACGTATATGCATGAATGAAAAGGGCACTATGTGTGCGAATGGGGCAGCACTATGTGTGCATATGGAAAAGCTAGTACTATGTGTGCGAATGAATATATGCACTATGTGTGCGTATTTATTAACCGAGCACAATGTGTGCGAGATCGGTTGTGGGGAACTATGTGTGCGAAATGATTAAGGGAATATGATCGTGGTAGGGTGTGAAATAGAACACTGATTACCATCATAGGTAATTAAGCTTTTACGAGAACAAAGAAAAAAATGAAATATGTATGGAATTTATATGTATGTGTCTATTTCTAAAAGTTATTGTATAATGTCTTGGAAGAAGAAATAATAGTATGTGGTTATAGGGTATCATGAATGAATAAGGTAGACAAATTTGACTTAAATGGAGTTCTGTTGTGATTTATTTATTAAATTGCTTATGACTTACAGAGTATTATCTCATTGGAATTGTTTGTTCATCTTTATTTAGATTTTGGATCCGTTGTGAGCTCGGGACTATCACTGAAGTCATCACACTTATCGTCATCATTTTGGTATCTTTAAAGAAGCTTTAAGTTTAAAAATGTGGCATGTATAGGATAGACAAAGATGAGTTTTGTATTTTGAATGATGTAATTATGTTTTTGATGAGCCATACGAAAATGGCACATGATCTAGTTTTGTGATCTTATAATGTTAAAATCTTGTTAACTAGCATGCGTATTTATGATATGGATGATATGTTATATTTATATAAGCAATGTACCTTTGTATGTTTAGTAAATCATATTAGAAATTGAAAGTGCTTCCTTAAGGTTAGTATAATGGTTTGAATGTTATTTTTTTTAAGTTTAAATGTGAAATGATTCTTTTTATACTTGGTAAGCTCGGTTAATTAAGTTCTATACTAATAAGACTTACAAATGTTTTATTAGTTGAAGTACTTATTGTGAATGAATGAATCTTATGCTCAATTGGATTCGACTAAGGGTAAGGTTTATATCAAATGAATAGTAAAATTTATATTTACATGATGCTATTCTATGAGATCTTGACTAGTTATATTTATATATATGCGCATACTCTAATATATGGCTTATTGGATTTTGGTTGTTAGATATGAATATTCGATTATATTAGGATTGAATTAATTAAATTTATAATTCCAATTTCTGATTTATATGTATGTGAAATGTTCTAAAGCTGAGTTGTTTTCGTAATGCCTCGTGACCCTACTCTGGCAACAATTACGGGCATAGGGGTGTTACATTTTAATTGGTATCAGAGCTATGGTTTAGTCGATTCTAGGACTAACGTAGTGCCTGTGAATCTAGCTATGCATGCCATATGTGAATATATGATAGTGTGATGACTTCTTACGGTTAAACTTTTGTTTTCGTTTGGTAAATGGAACCTAATCCCGAGCGAGCCATAGCGGACGGCGTTGAGAGTATAGCGCCTGCTCCCACGCAAGGGACAGCGCTTGTTGATTCTTAACCATCTGCGAGAAATCAAGATGATGGGGCTAAACAAGCCTTATTTTCTATGATGAATGAGTGGGTTGCTCAATATGCTCGAACAAAGCCGGCTGTACAACAACCCCTGAACTTGAATAACCCTCCTCCGGTACCTGTAATACCAGTGACTACCGATCCTTTGAGACCGAGTAAACCCCTTGCTGACAAGATCAGAAAGTATGGGGCCGAGGAATTAGAGCCACAGCTGCTGATGATGTCGAAAGGGCCGAATTCTGGCTTGATAATACCATCCGTGTTTTTGATGAGCTGTCCTGCACACCCGATGAGTGTCTAAAATGCACTATATCTTTATTACGAGATTCGGCCTATTATTGGTGGAGAACTCTGATTTTGATTGTTCAGAAAGAACGGGTTACGTGGGAATTCTTTCAGACAGAGTTTCGCAAGAAATATATTAGTCAACGATTCATCGATCAAAAGCGTAAAGAGTTTCTTGAACTTAAACAAGGTCGTATGACTGTATCTAAATATGAACGTGAATTTGTGAGACTTAGTCGTTATGCATAGGAGTGTATTGCTGATGAAGTTGCCACGTGTAAAAGGTTTGAAGAAGGATTGAATGAAGACTTAAAGCTACTTGTGGGTATTCTTGAAATAAAAGAGTTCGTAATACTTGTTGAACGAGCTTGCAAGGCTGAAGAGCTCGGAAAAGAGAAAAGAAAAGCTGAATCTGAAGCTAGAAATTTTCGTAAGAGAACGACAAGTAAAACTTTTTTCTCGGCTGTGAAGAAGTTCAGAGATGATAGCAACAGATCAAAGACATCGGCGGGGATTTCTATTCGAGACCAACCTTCAGTAGATTCTCGAGCTACTTCAGTTGCTAGTGTTGGAAACAATCGACAAGATAAACCGGAGTGTCCACAGTGTGGTAGACGACACGTGGGCTAGTGCTGGGCAAGTCTAATAACAGAGCCTATTATTGTAACACCCCTTACCCGTATCCAAGGCTGGAACAGGGTACAAGGTATTACCAGACTTAACAATACACATAGACGAAAACCGGGCCATAAAATTTCATTTAATTCAAAACTTTTTGAACACATGCATAACAAACAAAGCTAACTATATCATCACATCAAAACATAGGACATGGCACGATTAATTAAACTTATAAACCATAATGGATAAGGACTTCATCTCATGATCATATATGATAACTCAATACAGATTGATACGTATGGTCAAAATCATAATAAAAATACATATCACAAACCAACTTTCTATACATGCCACTCACTTGATATTTCTAATATTTGAATTAATTCTCCCAAAAATGATAGTTTGATAATGTTATTTTGCCTCCGACTATCTTCAACCCTGAGCCGACCTGCCAATACTAAAGAAATGGAGAGGATGGGTAAGCTTTACGCTTAGTAATTTCATATGAAAATAATAAGCAATTACTACCACACTTTTCATGATAAAACACTATAATTGTACAATTACACATGTTCAGGTTAAGCTGTGTTATCGAGTTACAGTTACTAAATCATTCATATCTGAAGCTATAAAACTCCAAATTTAGTTTCGTAAATTTTCCTTGAAATTAGATTCATATATCTTTTTCCCATAAAATTTCCAGAATTTTTAGTTTAGCCAATTAGTACAGTTTTTTCATTAATGCTTCCCCTATTTCAGGGTACGACTACTCTCACCCCTGTGCACTACG
Organism: Gossypium hirsutum; assembly: GCF_007990345.1. Classification (NCBI taxonomy): domain Eukaryota; kingdom Viridiplantae; phylum Streptophyta; class Magnoliopsida; order Malvales; family Malvaceae; genus Gossypium; species Gossypium hirsutum. The sequence continues at coordinate 66,414,156 of NC_053431.1, forward strand.
AACCAAATTTCTCCTTGTACAGAATTTCAACGACCATGCCGTTTGTTTCCCATAAAAATAGACTCAATAAGGACTCCATGCATGTAAGGTATGGCTCTTAATAATGTTTTTTACAATTTATGATGAATTTATAAAGTTAGAACATGGGATCTCGAATTTATTCTGACACTGTCTCACAAAAATTATAATATTACATAATATATAACTCTTTTGCTCCCCCTATTTCTTTTATATGAAAATAGACTCATTAATCTTTAATTCCATAATTTTTTTGAAATTAAATTCAACTTACACATTTATTTTCATTTAATCGATTTCCCGTTGAACTCATCGGAACAATAACAGATAGACAATTGCCTGCATATTTTCCCATTTCCACATTTGTAGCCGAAGCTATCTGGTATGCATAGTAGCCTGCACTTAGTACTACACATGGGACCAATAATCTGGTACATGTAGTAACCTACACTTAGTACTACACAGGTGATCACAGTTTTCGGGTACGCATAGTAACCTGCACTTAGTACTACACATACGACCAATTATCCGGTACACGTAGTAGCCTGCACTTAGTACTACACACGTGACCTCACAATAGTTCATTTGTATCGTTTCTATTTCGAAGGCTCAATCAGGAAATTCCTCACTTTTCAACATTTTACTAAATTATCCGTAATCAATTTAAATTCAAAACTTACATCAAATAACCATTTGATAGGCAGCCACATTTCATATGATATCAAAATATAATAACATAAAAAGTATCGATAGATTATTTATGTACGAACTTACTTGAAGTGTCGATCTCACTATCCATAGTACCAATTGGCCATTCATAGTATAATAAGACACAACTCAAATATCAAATCAGCTTTTAAGAATTTACATAACATATGTCACATATTTCATATATCACTTGTCATGTATCATCATTTTCTTGCGTTTCATGTAACATTCTTTCATGTCATATTTCCACATCATAAACACCATTCCATCAACTTTTCCAATATATTAAATCATACAATATATGCAATAATAGTAAGAAATATAATTCAAACATAACATTGCATTATTATTATCATACGAACTTACCTTGATCCAGAAACGACAATTTACCATTTTAGTCTATAACCTTGTATTTTCCCGATTTAAGCCTGAATCTCGATTTCCTTCATCTATAATATCACATTTAGCCTAATAATTAGTCACACTAATCATACGGGTCGAAAAATCATATTTTTATCAATTTTCATTTTGACCCTTAAACTTTTGCATATTTGCACTTTTTCCCCAAGGTTCAGAAATTAAACTTCATCATATTTTCTTATGTTTTATGACATGCTGATCATTTTTCCCTTCTATGGAAACATCATATTCTCACTCTAACATGTACTTATGACTATTAGGTATTTTTACCGATTAAGCCCTTTTACTGGTTTTCACTTAAAACCGAGTAGCACAAGTTGTCTAACATAATTTAAAACCTCATATTCTACCATAAAACACCAAAATACACAAATTTTACCTTTGGGTATTTTTCCAATTATGAACCCTAGGTTGAATTATTGCTAGCATAAGCTAAATCGAGCTACCGGGATTTCAAAAACATAAAAATCATTAAAAACAGGGCTTGAAATCACTTACTATGAAGCTTAATAGTTGAAGAAACCCTACTAGGGAGAGAGAAAAATTCAACAGCAACATATGGAGAAGATGACCATTTTTGTGTTATTTTTCCCATTTTATTTCATTTAATATCAAATGACCAAAATACCCTTCCTTACTAAACTTTCAAAAATTCCATCCATGTCCAAATTTTTGTCCATAAACTTAGAAATTGGTCAAATTGCTATTTAAGACCTCCTAATTAATATTTCAAAGCAATTTCATACTAGAAACTTCTAGAATGCAAGTTTTGCAACTTATTCAATTTAGTCCCTAACTTCAAATTAAACACTTTATGCATAGAATTTCTTCACGAAATGTTCACACAATCATGCAAGCATATCATAGAACTCAAAATAATTATAAAATAATTATTTCTATCTCGAATTTGTGGTCACGAAACCACTGTTCCGATTAGGCCCTAATTCGGGATATTACAACTCTCCCCCTCTTTAGGGATTTTCGTCCCCGAAAATCTTACCAGAAAAGTGGTATTCATTTAGATTCCTCAATTTCATATTCAGTGTTGAAGAACTTTCACTCAGGCGGTGCCTCCAATATATCTCTTTAATTTCTCATATATTCTGAAAGCTTACGAACTCATCTCTTAATTGTTCTTAAATTTTCAACCCTTCTCCGTTTCCCTTGTCATCTTGACATAAAACCAGATCTCAATTTGGTTAATGGAGACTAAAATTACAAGAATGCAACAATCAAAGGGACCTGCACTCTTCCAAAATAATCATACAGATTTTTATCATCAATAAATCACAATCCAATAACATCTGAATCAAATTACAATACACGTCATTACTTTCTGAATGAATAGGAAAATTTTCACTGTGAGCTTCATACAATTCTTTCTGTATAAGCCTCAGAATAATAATACCATGAATCAGATCCAATCTGAAATTCAACATCAGAAGTCAATCCTCACTGCACTCTTTTAGTTTACTACTCACTATCACATTTCCCTCTTTCCGCTACGGAAATAATTCTGATATAACCTCGAAAATAATCCTTTCTTCTAGTTACAAAACAATTCATCATGCCATCCTTTACTATTCATTCATTACGTTAATCAAAACCATCTCAATTGCATTAGTTCAAGTACCAAAATATCTCAATTGAAGACATTAACTATAATTGACTTACTTGAGAGAAGTAATCCACCATACCGATTGAAACTCGCACTTTTTATCACTTATTCCTTTACTGTTGTCAAACCTTACATGAAAATTAGAAAAATCCCAATACTGAAATCACCACATCACCCAAATCAAATCAGAAGTATAGTCATACTTGACATGATTATCACGAGCTGAAGAATGCACTCCGAACATGAGTCATAATTGACAAATTATGGAATAAAGATAACAAGAAAACCGAATAAAGAAATCCAAGATAGAAAAACCCAGAATAAAGAAATCCAGAATAAAGAAATCCAAGATACGATACAATGCCGAAAAATTGAAAACCAAACTCATAGGAAAATATAGAAGATCCCGATAGTTCCTCAGAGAAAAGAAATCCAGTAGAAAACATCATTTAATCTCACTGGAATCAAATGCAACAAGAACAATGTATCTTCCCATATATATACATATCAAATGGAGCATCAAGTAGAAGAAACAAAATCATAGTATCATACATATTCTCTCATCAATTTTTTTATCAGGCAGAATTTAATAGAATGCCCGAAAGAATAGAGCAATACAAATTATAAACCAGTCAGGCTACCACTGCTTTCGTCTAACATCAGGATTAGAAAACATCCCCATATAACAAGAATTTCTTCAAAAGATCAACAACCATAGAAATATTTCTGGGAACGGATAAACACATAGAACATCTTAGAAGAAACTGCTAAAATCTGTCCAGCCGTAATTGTCACACTTAGATATTACACATTTCAGATATTATTTCCCCAACTACTCCTGTTATCACAAATTTCATATTACTTTTCACTGAAGAAGACTAGTTCTGAATAAATTTTGATTTGCACTTTTCTCAACCTTGTACCTTAATAATTCGATTTATCAAAATAAATTTCTTCTCTAACTAGAACAGTGCATAACTCCAATAATCCTTATGCCAATCTGATACTTTTCTAGTTTTGAGTTTACTTATCAACTCATTCTTCAATCTCTAATCATATTTATAATTATTCTAGCACTGGACTCTTTGGTTTCTCAACCGAAAACTTATTTAGTACAAATATCATGAAATTCCATTATAAAACACCACTTTGGTAAGGGGGAAGGGGTCGTAGGGCCTCTAACTCAACTCTCATATACATATACATGTAACACAGGTTTCATCATAGTAATCATATCTCAATCATGTCATTCATTTCGAGTAACTAACATTCATATTGGTTTAATGCCCACTTTCCACTTATCTCATTTAGTCAAGTATAATTATGTATGCATCCTATGTTTCCTAGATAGCTTGACTTATCCATTCATCTACTCGAACAAATCGTACTCATGACATCATATAAGGGTTAAACAAACATAGATATTTGCATCACAATCCCAACTTTCATTTCGTCCATCATCATATACATATCATTACAATCACATAATTCAGTCCAAACAATTTAACATAGATAAATTCATTTCATTATAATCATTTATCTCATAAAAAAATATCATTGACATTCATCAACATTCAACGTTCAATCAAGGCAATGACATTTTCATTCATATCATGATATTAGGGACTTTTACTCATACCTCTACGAATTTCTATTTATCCCGTTCATCTTATCAAGTAAGTTAAATACACTACATCATATGAGTATCAAGCAAGTATGGATATTTATTACAACATGACCTTTCATCTCACGTGTTATCACTTATATATATATAATAAATTTTTATTCATACTTTTCTAAATCAAGACTCATCATAATCGTAATTTTATTCAAACACCTTTGCATCACATTGAACATGGTCAGTGCAGCTCGGTTGGAGAGTACCTCTGTCTAAACAAGATGGTGCTCAGACGCGTCGGGAGACATCACACTATCACAAATTAGTGGCATGTATAGCTGGACTTTTACACATGCTAGGTTAGTCCGAGAACCGACTAAACCATATCTCTGATACCACTAAATGTAACACTTCTTACCCGTATCCAAGGCTGGAATAGAGTACGAGGCATTACCAGACTTAACAATACACATAGACGAAAACCGGGCCATAAAATTTCATTTAATACAAAAATTTTCGAACACATGCATAACAAACAAAGCTAACTATATCATCACATCAAAACATAGGACACGGCGCGATTAATTAAACTTATAAACCATAATGGATAAGGACTACATCTCATGAACATATACGATAACTCAATGCAGAATAATACGTATGGTCAAAATCATAATAAAAATACATATCACAAACCAACTTTCTATACAAGCCACTCACTTGAAATTTCTAATATTTGAATTAATTCTCCCAAAAATGATAGTTTGATAGTGTTATTTTGCCGCCGACTATCTCCAACCCCGAGCCGACCTGCCAATACTAAAGAAATGGAGAGGATGGGTAAGCTTTACGCTTAGTAAGTTTATATGAAAATAACAAGCAATTACTACTACGCTTTTCAAGATAAAACACTATAATTGTACAATTACACATGTTCAGGTTAGCTGTGTTATCGATTACAGTTACTAAATCATTCATATCTGAAGTTACAAAACTCCAAATTTAATTTCGTTAATTTTCCTTGAAATTAGATTCATATATATTTTTCCCATAAAATTTCCAGATTTTTTGGTTTAGCCAATTAGTACAGTTTATTCATTAACGTTTCCCCTGTTTCAGGGTACGACTACTCTGACCCCTGTGCACTACGAACCAAATTTCTCCCTGTACAGAATTTCAACGACCATGCCATTTGTTTCCCTTAAAAATAGACACAATAAGGAATCCATGCATCTAAGGTATGACTCTTAATAATTTGTTTACAATTTATGATGAATTTCTAAAGTCAGAACAGGGGATCTCGAATTTATTCTGACACTGTCTCACAAAAATTATAATATCACATAATATATAACTCTTTTGCTCCCCCTGTTTCTTTTATATGAAAATAGACTCATTAATCTTTAATTCCATAATTTTTTTGAAATTTAATTCAACTTACACATGTATTTTCATTTAATCGATTTCCCATTGAACTCATCGGAATAATAACAGATACACAATTGCCTACACATTTTCCCATTTCCACACTTGTAGCTGAAGCTATCTGGTACCCTTAGTAGCCTGCACTTAGTACTACACATGGGACCAATAATCTAGTACACGTAGTAGCCTGCACTTATTACTACACACGTGATCACAGTTTACAGGTACGCATAGTAGCCTGCACTTAGTACTACACATGATACCAATTATTCGGTACACGTAGTAGCTTGCACTTAGTATTACACACGTGACCTCACAATAGTTCATTTCTATCGTTTCTATTCCGAAGGTTCAACCGGGAAATTCCTCACTTTTCAACATTTTACTAAATTATCCGTAATCAATTTAAATTCATAACTTACATCAAATAACCATTTGATAGGCAGCCACATTTCATATTATATCAAAATATAATAACATAAAAAGAATCGATAAATTATTTATGTATGAACTTACTCGAAGTGTCGATCTCACTATCCATAGTACCAATTGGCCATTCATAGTATAATAAGACACAACTCAAATATCAAATCAGCATTTAAGAATTTACATAACGTATATCACATATTTCATATATCACTTGTCATGTATCATCATTTTCTTGAATTTCATGTAACATTCTTTCGTGTCATATTTCCACATCATAAACACCATTCCATCAACTTTTCCAATATATTAAATCATACAATATATGCAATAATAGTAAGAAATATAATTCAAACATAACATTGCATTATTATTATCATATGAACTTACCTCGATCCAGAAACGGCTATTTACCATTTTAGTCCATAACCTTGTATTTTCCCAAATTAAGCCTGAATCTCGATTTCCTTCATCTATAATATCAGATTTAGCCTAAAAATTAGTCACACTATTCATACGGGTCGAAAAATCATATTTTTACAAATTTTCATTTTGACCCCTAAACTTTTGCATATTTACACTTTTGCCCTAAGGTTCAGAAATTGAATTTCATCCTATTTTCTTATGTTTTATGACACGCTGATCATTTTTCCCTTCTATGGCAACATCAAATTCTCACTCTAACATGTACTTATGACTATTAGGTATTTTTACCGATTAAGCCCTTTTACTGGTTTTCACTTAAAACCGAGTAGCACAAGTTGTCTAACATAATTTTAAACCTCATATTCTATCATAAAACACAAAAATACACAAATTTTACCTAAGGATATTTTTCCAATTATGAACCCTAGGTTGAATTATTGCTAGCATAAGCTAAATCGAGCTACCGGGATTTCAAAAACATAAAAATCATTAAAAACGGGGCTTGAAATCACTTACTATGAAGCTTAAAAGTTGAAGAAACCCTAGCTATGGAGAGACCAAAATTCAGCAGCAACATATGGAGAAGATAGCCATTTTTGTGTTATTTTTCCCATTTTAGTTCATTTAATATCGAAATGACCAAAATACCCTTCCTTACTAAACTTTCAAAAATTCCATCCATGTCCAAATTTTTGTCCATAAACTTAGAAATTGGTCAAATTTCTATTTAAGACCTCCTAATTAATATTTCAAAGAAATTTCATACTAGAAACTTCTAAAATACAAGTTTTGCAACTTATTGAATTTAGTCCCTAACTTCAAATTAAGCACTTTATGCATAGAATTTCTTCACGAAATTTCCACACAATCATGAAATCATATCATAGAACTCAAAATAATTATAAAATAATTATTTCCATCTCAGATTTGTGGTCACAAAACCACTATTCTGATTTGGCCCTAATTCGGGATATTACAGTTATAGATGTGGTTCACGAGACCATTTCATTCGAGACTGCACGGAACCTGTTGGGAGAAATAATATACAGAGTGTGAGATCGAGTGGTGCAGCAGTTAGGGGTAGATCATCTAGAAATGCAGGAGGTAGGAGTGGTAATCGGAAAGGGACTTTTAACACAACAGTTCGATCCGAGGCTTGTGCACCTGCCAGAGCCTATGCCATTCGTGCACGAGAGGAGGCATCCTCCCCTGATGTTATTACTGGTACATTCTTTCTCTATGATACTAATGTGCTTGCTTTTATTGATCCCGGTTCGACTCATTCATATGTGTGTGAAATGTTGGCATCCAGTAAGACTCTCCCTGTTGAGTCTACTGAGTTTGTGATTTGAGTGTCGAATCTTTGGGCCGTTATGTATTAATCGATAGAGTATGAAAGAAATGTCCCCTTATGATTTGAAATTCCTATTTTCTGGCCGATTTAATGTTATTACCATTCGACGAGTTTGATATCATACTTGGTATGGATTGTTTAACTGTGCACGATGCTATAGTGAATTACAAATGAAAGACAATTGACTTGTGATGTTCGAATGATGAGATAATTCGAGCTAAGTCTTCTGATCTAAGCGGGTTACCAGCAGTGATATCTTCGATGTTGTCTCAGAAGTATGTGAAAAAGGGCTGTGAAGCTTATCTTGCTTATGTACTGGATAGTAAAATGTCAGAGAGGAAGCTTGAGACTGTGCCTGTGATTTGTGAATATCCGAATGTTTTTCCCGAAAAATTACTGGGATTGTCACCTGCTCAAGAAGTTGAGTTCGGTATAGAGTTAGAACCAGGAATGACTCTGATATCGATATCTCTGTATCGTATGGCACCAACCAAGTTGAAAGATTTGAAATCTCAGTTGCAAGAGTTGACAGAAAGAGGTTTTGCACGCCCGAGTTTCTCACCTTGGGGTGCACCAATGTTATTTGTGAAAAAGAAAGACGGAACTATGAGAATATGTATTGACTATCGACAACTGAACAAGGTGACTATAAAGAATAAATATTCATTGCCGCGAATCAATGATTTATTTGATCAACTAAAGGGAGCTTCAGTGTTTTCAAAGATCGATCTGCGATCTGGCTATTATCAGTTGAGAGTTAGAGACTCAGATGTGCCTAAGACTACTTTCAGAATGAAATACGGACACTATGAGTTCTTAGTGATGCTGTTTGGGCTCACTAATGCCCCTGCGGTTTTCATGGATTTGATGAATCGGGTGTTCAGATAGTATTTGGATAGGTTTGTGGTCGTATTCATAGATGATATTTTTATTTATTCTCGCGACGAGAATGAACATGCCAAACACTTGAGGCTTGTACTACAGATTTTGCGTGATAATCAGTTGTACGCGAAGTTTAGTAATGTGAGTTCTGGTTGCGCGAGGTTAGCTTTTTGGGGCATGTTTTATCCGCATCGAGTATACGGGTTGATCCGAGTAAAATTTCAGCTATACTATATTAGAAGCCTCCGAGGAATGTTTCTGAAGTTCAGAGCTTTTTGGGGCTTGTCGAGTATTATCGATGATTTGTAAGAGGTTTCTCGATGTTAGCATCACCGTTGACAAAGCTGCTTCAAAAAGATGTCAGATTTGAGTAGTCTGAAAAGTGTCAGAAAAGTTTCGACCAGCTGAACACTCTCTTGACGGAAGCTCCTGTATTAGTTCAGTCAGAATCCGGTAAAGAATTTGTGGTTTATGGTGATGCCTCATTGAACGGTTTGGGCTGCGTTTTGATGCAAGAGGGTAGAGTTGTTGCTTATCCCTCGAGACAGTTAAAGCCTCCTGAGCAAAATTATCCGACGCATGATCTCGAGTTAGCTGCTATTGTGTTCGCTCTAAAAATATGGCGTCACTACTTATTCGGAGAGAAATGTCATGTCTATTCCGATCATAAAAGCCTCAAATACTTGACAACTCAAAAAGACTTGAATTTGGGACAACAGCGATGGCTAGAACTTCTGAAAGATTACGAGCTTGTCATTGATTATCATCCGGGAAAAGCTAATGTGGTTGTTGTTGCCCTTAGTCGAAAATCACTGTTTACTTTGCGAGCGATGAATGTACATTTGTCTATGTTCGCTGATGATGCATTAATAGCAAAACTAAAAGCAAAACCAACATTGATACATCAAATCTGGGAGGCTCAGAATGTTGATAATGATGTGATATTTAAAGTTTTGGATTGATGATGATGATTGTTTGAGATTCCGAAATAGATTGTGCATTCTGAAAAATTCAGAGCTTATTTAGACGATTTTGAATGAAGCTCATAACAGCCGAATGTCAGTTCATCTTAGTAGCACGAAAATGTACAACAATATGAAATGCCAGTATTGGTGGCACGGTATGAAACGAGACATCTCTGACTTTGTTTCTAAATGCTTGATATGCCTACAAGTGAAAGTTGAACATCAGGTGCCTTCGGGTTTGCTACAGCCGATCATGATACCCGAGTGAAAATAGGATCGTGTCACGATGGATTTCGTATTCGGTCTACCGTTGACATCGAGCAAGAAAGATGCAATCTGGGTTATTGTTGACAGATTGACAAAGTCATCTCACTTTATCCCTGTTCGTACAGACTTTCCATTCGATAAGTTTGCGGAATTGTATGTTTCTCAGATTGTAAAATTGCACGGAGTGCCCGTTTCTATTGTTTCGAATAGAGATCCCAGATTTATGTCGCAATTCTAGAAGAAATTGCAAGACGCTTTGGGTACCAAGCTGCATTTTAGCACCGCTTTTCATCCCCAGACTGACGGGCAATCCGAGCGAGTTATTCAGATACTCGAAGATATGTTGAGATGTTGCATCCTTGAGTTTAGTGGCACATGGGAGCGATACTTGCCTTTGATTGAATTCGCGTACAATAAGAGTTTTCAATCGAGTATCAAGATGGCACCATACGAGGCTTTGTACGGTCGTAAATGTCGTACACCATTGTTCTGGACCGAGCTCAATGAGAATAAGATATACGGGGTAGATTTGATCAAAGAGGCTAAACATAAAGTGAAAGTAATTCGTGATAGTTTGAAAGCAGCATCGGATCGATAGAAATCTTATGCAGATTTGAAACGAAAAGACATAGAATATTAGATTAAGGACAAAGTGTTTCTTAAAGTTTCACCGTGAAAAAAGGTACTCAGATTTGGCCGTAAAGGCAAATTGAGCCCGAGATTTATGGGCCCGTACGAAATTATAGAACGAATTGGGCCGGTTGCTTATAGATTGACTTTGCCACCCGAACTTGAAAAGATTCACGATGTTTTTCATGTTTCGATGCTCCGTCGTTATAGATCCGATCCCTCACATGTGATTAGTCCGTCAAAAATTGAAATTCAGCCTAATTAGAGTTATGAGGAAGAACCGATTCGTATTTTGGCTCACGAGGTGAAAGAACTACGGAAGAAGAAAATTTCGTTAGTTAAAGTGTTGTGCCTCAAACACAGAGATGAGGAAGCGACTTGGGAGCTTGAAGATTCAATGAAAGAATGTTATCCTAACCTTTTCGTTGGTAAGATTTTCGGGGACGAAAATCCCTAAGGGGGGAGAATTGTGATAGCCCTATTTTAACCCTAGTCGAAAAGTAGTTTTGGGACCACAAAACTGAGTCGCGAAAATAATTGAATGTTATATTTTATGTTTATTATATGTGAAATTTCATGTGTGAAAATATCGTGTTTTTATTTCTGTCATTTGGATGTGGTATTAGTTAAAAAGGACTTGGTTGAGAAACCTTGAAAATGTGATAGGAAAATGTACAGTGGCCAAATATTATATGGTTTAGTATTATGGGGGACTTGCATGTCAAATGGACCATTTTGAATGTAAATAGCTGGTCAACACATGCATGCAATCATGTGTTTTCATATCTTTATTTTAGTTGGTGGAAATTATATGTTAAATAAAGAAATAAGCATTATATTATAATGGTTTTATATTGTGAAATAATGAATTTATAATAGAAAATGATGATAAAAACAAAGTACCACCCATCCTTTCTTCCATTTTGCCGAAACCATAAAGAAAAGAAAAGAAAATGAAGCTAAGGCATTCGGCTATGGTGAATGTATAGATTAAGGTATGATTTCATGTGATTCTTTTGAATTTTTGTGGAATTGAGTTGGTTTTGAAGCTCTTAGCATGACCCATGTGTTAATTTTTGAATTTGTGATGCATGAAGCATTCGGTTATGTTTCCTATATGTTAAATTGTTGATGTTTTGAAGTTATGTGATTAGAAATGGTTATAGGTGAGTATGAATTAAGTAAAAAATTTCTATGAATGGTTAATATAGAAAAAAATCTCAATCGGCTTTTATGGAGTAAGGTGAAATTATGCTTAATTTTGGAAATTAATAATTTAATTGTTAGTAAGTGTTTTTTTTATGGATGCCGAATGTGGACTTGAATTGGGAGGTTAATAATTTGTTGTTTATTGAGTTATATATATACATTCGGTCATGGAGGATTTGAGATGAATTTAATTATTGTTTTAGTTGAATAATAAGATAGACATGGACAAACTCAATTAGGCAAATTTTAAGCTCTTGGATTGAATTGGGAGGATTGAAATACTCTAGGGAGTATTTAGTTAAGGTATGGGAGATAGAATGTTGAGGTAAGTTGGTTTGTGTTATTGCCGAATGCACTTGATATTAAGACATGGTTTAGTTAAATGCATTTGACATGAAAGGAATTGAGTTTCCATGTATGTGATAGTAGGAAGAGAAATTTAATTTGCTTGACTATAATTAAATGAATGTCCAATTTAGGTTTGGTATGATGTTAATATGAAAATGTTATGACAAGCTGGACGAATTTAAGAACTATGTGCAGTCAGTCATGTTATGTGTTTAATTCATCAATGATGAAAGTGCCGTATGATATATGTGTTTGAAATTAATAGAATTTGGATTATGATGAATTGATAAGATGATTGAATTAGTTTATTTGTTTAATTAAGCTCAAGATCAAAGAGAGCCAAGTTTGGATAAGGGGAAAGCGAAGGTTGTTGAGTAGTCGATCAGAGCTGTTTGTTCGACAATAAGGTAAGTTCTAAGCAGTTAAAACTTAGATTATTATGTATTCCTAGAGTACACATAGCTCATGAAATGTAAACTCTATATGTGGAGAAATGTTGAATAGATAATGTATTATTGAGCTGATGGCATTGAATTGATGTGCTATTTTTTATTTTTTATTTTTGTTGTACTATGTGTACGTATATGCATGAATGAAAAGGGCACTATGTGTGCGAATGGGGCAGCACTATGTGTGCGTATGGAAAAGCTAGTACTATGTGTGCGAATGAATATATGCACTATGTGTGCGTATTTATTAACCGAGCACTATGTGTGCAAGATCGATTGTAGGGCACTATGTGTGCAAAATGATTAAGGGAATATGATCGTGGTAGGGTGTGAAATAGAACACTGATTACCATCATAGGTAATTAAGCTTTTACGAGAATAAAGAAAAAAAATGAAATGTGTATGGAATTTATAAGTATGTGTCTATTTCTAAAGGTTATTGTATAATGTGTTGGAAGAAGAAATAATAGTATGTGGTTATACGGTATCATGAATGAATAAGGTAGACAAATTTGACTTAAATAGAGTTCTGTTGTGATTTATTTATTAAATTTCTTATGACTTACTGAGTATTATCTCATTGGAATTGTTTGTTCATCTTTATTTAGATTATGGATCCGTTGTGAGCTCAGGACTATCACTTAAGTCATCACACTTATCGTCATCATTTTGGTATCTTTAAAGAAGCTTTAAGTTTAAAAATGTGGCATGTATAGGATAGACAAAGATGAGTTTTGTATTTTGAATGATGTAATTATGTTTTTGATGAGCCATGCGAAAATGGCACATGATCTAGTTTTGTGATCTTATAATGTTAAAATCTTGTTAACTAGCATGCGTATTTATGATATGGATGATATGTTATATTTATATAAGCAATGTACCTTTGTATGTTTAGTAAATCATATTAGAAATTGAAAGTGCTTCCTTAAGGTTAGTATAATGGTTTGAATGTTGTTGTTTTTTTTAAGTTTAAATGTGAAATGATTCTTTTTATACTTGGTAAGCTCAGTTAATTAAGTTATATAATAATAAGACTTACAAATGTTTTATTAATTGAAGTACTTATTGTGAACGAATGAATCTTATGCTCAATTGGATTCGGTTAAGGGTAAGGTTTATATCAAATGAATAGTAAAATTTATATTTACATGATGCTATTCTATGAGATCTTGATTAGTTATATGTATATATATGTGCATACTCTAATATATGGCTTATTGGATTTTGGTTGTTATATATGAATATTCAATTATATTAGGACTGAATTAATTAAATTTATAATTCCAATTTCTGATTTATATGTATGTGAAATGTTCTAAAGTTGAGTTGTTTTCGTAATGCCTTGTGACCCTACTCTGGCAACGATTATGGGCATAGGGGTGTTACAAAAAATCTGACGAATAAAATTTTATTTTTATTATATTTTTATGGTCTAAGATTTCACGGAATAATTTCGTGAAAGTTTTGTTCAAAAATTTTGATGTTTGGGCACTCAATTTAGTCAAAAGGACTAAATTGTAAAAGGTTACAAAATGTGTGTTCTAGTTCACAAAGGTACTAAGTACTTGTGAGTAATGGATTTTTAAATTGGAGATCCTTAAATGGCAAATAGCCCATTTTGTAATTAGTGGACAAAAATGGACATGGCATGGTATGTTTTTATTTATTTTTCATTAAGGGTATTTTAGTAATTTGGCAAATAAAGCTAAAATAACTAAGAAAAATAAGTCATCTTCTTCATTTTTCTCATGCCATAATCGTATATGGAGATGGAAGACATGGCTAGGGTTTGTAAAACTTCCAAGCTTGATTGTAAGTTCATCTTTGCCCCGTTTTTAATGTTCTTTGCATATTTGAAATCCTCGTAGCTCGATTTACCCATTTCTACCATTAATTTGAGCTAGGGTTCATGTTTAAAAGTTTACCCATATGTGACATGCATGCATTTTGATGTCTAACGGTAGAAAATGAGTGTTGGTTGTTTGATAAACAACTTTTGCTAAGCAATTTTACGTGAAAACGATTAAAACGACATAATTGGTAAAAATACCTAATCTTCATAAGTACATGTTAGAGTGAGAATTTGATGTTGTTATAGAAGGGAAAAATGATCAGCATGTCATAAAACATAAGAAAATAGGATGAAGTTTAGTTTCTGAACCTTGGGTCAAAAGTGCAAATATGCAAAAGTTTAGGGGTCAAAATGCAAATTTATAAAAATATGACTTATGGACCCATTTGAATAATGTGAGAAATAAATGAGCTATATTTGTAATGTTAGATCAAGGAAATCAAATTCGGGCTAAAATCGAGAAAATACCAAGTAGTGGACTTAAATGGTAAAAATGGTCATTTTCGTATTCGAGGTAAGTTCATATGATTTTTAATAATGCAATGTGTATTTTAATGTTATTGCTTTGATAGTATATGAGATGTAAGTTTCTATGTAAATAATGTATTGTTTTATTATGTTATAATATTTAATTTTGTGACATGTGATATAAGTTTTAGTATTGTTCAATTAATGGACACAAACGGTGATTTGTGGTTGATGAATAGAGATTAAATGAGGAAATCTCGGTTGAACCTTTGGAATGGAAAAACATGGTGCTAAGTGGATATACCACGGTTATACGTGTAACGTGGTGCTAAGTGGATATACCACGATTACACACATATTGATACATGTAACGTGGTGCTAAGTGGATATGCCATGGTTATACATGTCAATTTGAAAAGTGGCGCTAAGTGTGTATGCCACAATTACATGTTATCCCAATAGTGTGGTGCTATGTGCATATACCACTAAGTTGGGCATTAATTACGGAAGGTGGAGCTATGTGCTAAAACCACCGGATATTGTTACTTTCCGAAGTGTTCACCGGGAGAAACAAGTTTACTAAATGAAATTTAACGTGAAAACAAAATGTGGGATAATACCGGAATATGAATATATGAGTTTTGAATTATGAGTTAGATATGTGATTGAATTTTTGATACTATGAATATGGATAAGTATTATCTTGAAAGTTGATAATAAGAAATTTTAGTGAAGGAATGAAATTTGGGATAAATAGTCTAAAAGAGTAGCAAGAGAGTGATTTTGAAAAATCACCAAAAATGGTAGAAGTTGAAATAGAAGTAGAATGAGATATGAAATTAAATATTATTGAATATATTTTCATATAAAAGAAAAAGTGAAAACAAAGGAATTCTGTATTTTGAGATATTTATATTTTTGTAAGACTGGTTCAGACTGATTTTGTGATCCCCTGTTCTGAATTGTAAAAATCATTAAAAATTGTAAAAATATATTTAAGGAACATAATTTATATTTTTGGATTCCTTATTTAATTTATTTTCAGAATAAAGAAACAAGAACCTCATTTGAATTTGGTAGCAAAAGATAATTAAATTTTAGTAAAGAGTGGTCAGAGCTGCTGAACCGTTAAACAGGGGAGACTTCAATGAATAAAATGTATTAATTGGCCCAACCAAAAATTTTGAAATTTTTATGGTAAGAAGAAATGTGAATCTAGTTTCTGGGAAAATTAATGGATCTTAATTTGAAATTCTTTAGCTTGAGGTATAAATAAATTACTGACTATGACTCGAGTAGACAACTTGACCAAAATATGAATAAAAGTGTAATTATAGTTTTTTTACTTAAGGAAACATATTGGTAAATTGCTTATTAATTTCATATGGACTTACTAAGCGTAAAGCTTACCCCCCTCTCCATTCTTTCAGTATTGGCAGGTTGGCTCAGGGTTGGAGATTGTTGGAAGTAGCATCATACTATCAGAACGTTGATGTGAAGCGTCGATAAACTTCAAGTGTTTTCAAGTGAGTGACATGTACAGAGATTTAGTCTGTATGATAGTTGTTAGTATGATTTAGCCAAACGTATTGGCTTATTATGGCTAAATCGTATATAGCCATGTAATATGGTTTATATTCGATTATTGGGTTGTAAGTCTAATTGATTATGCGTGCTTGATCCATTGCTTTATGATATGTGCATGTGAATGAATGTTTCGAAATAAAAATGAAATTTTATAGCCCGTATTTTAGTTGGATGTTTGTATGTTTGTCCGGTAATGCCTCGTACCCTATCCCGGTCTCGGGTACGGGTAATGGGTGTTACAGTACTTCTTGTGGGCTAGCTCCATAATTAAGTAATTGCGAATTATCAGAACGATGCTTTTGGACATAATTGCAATTACTAGAGTCTAATTGTATATGTCTAATTGGCCCCTCCGCTAGCTCAACAAAAGCTCGATCGGACTGTATTTGAATCAAATAAAATTCTATGACTTTGGAAATAATTTAATTGAGTCAATTTATTCGATGTGGAATTAAATTAGGCAGTCGTGAGAATTGTTCAATTAGAGAATTTGATTAAAGAATTTTCTTGAAATTTTTATTTTGGAAAATCTCAGTCATTTTTGGGAAAATTAATTTTGATCAAGTAAAATTAAATTAATAAATTAATTAAAATTAATATGGTATTTTTGAAAATTAATCTTCAAGTCAGACAATTGGCCCAATGGGTAGTTGAACTTGAAAATTAGACATGAGATCAAAAATTGGAACCGAGAACCAATAACCAAGACTGATACCTAAAACTGGTCTAATGGGACCTAGTATGTAAAATCGGGCTGACGGTCCAACTGGACCAAATCGGTCAGGCTGTCACTAGCCCAGACCAAACTGGCAATAGCTGAACCGCTCGGGGTACCGTGAGGGTGTCACACCTACGATAGCACCACTGGACACGACAGTGTCGACGATGGCGACAACGACATTCCGGCGGTCGACGGGTGGTCCTTCAATGATTGATTAGTGGGGGAATCACACTCCTACTGCGACTCTACCGTATAATTTGATTTCAGATTAAATATTTCAAAAAAATAATATTATATTAATAGGTTTAATATTAAATTTAATTTAACGTTTATCTCGATAGTATTTTATTAATTTAATATTAAAGTAATTATCTTAATATTTAATTTAATTTAATATTTATCTGATAGACAAATATTCTATTAATTTAATAGATTTAATATTAAATTTAATCTAATATTTATCTTAATAAGTATTATATTAATTTAATATTAAAGTGGTTAAGTTTAATCATAGTTGAACTCTCTAAACTCTCCTTATATAAAGATAGGCATGAGCATTATTTTTACACACTTGAATTCAAGAGAAAGTTGTGGAGAGAAAATTCTCCTAAGAAATTATTTTAGAAAATTTCTAGAGATATTTTTCTTATTCAGAACTTGGCCTAAAAGTTTAGAGAAATTGCAAAATTGCCCCACTGATAATTTTGTTAAATTAGCTTAAGGATAGTGGAGAAGAATACTCGATCGTAGCGTTCATCTTAGACGAATCGAAAAGGTAAAATTTTGATTAAGTGTTTATTACTTTAGATATCTCAACCAAGTTTTAGTTTTGGAAAATTTTTAGAACTCTGTCTTTTCCCTCAAACTTATTTTTCGCTACGTTTTTCAAATCCATTTTTCGAACACCTCGATACAAGGTTTGTAACACCTCTTACCCGTATTCGACGCCAGAATAGGGTACAAGGCATTACTGTAACACCCCGTACCCGAGACCGTTGCCGGAGTCGGACACGAGGGGTTAACAGACTTAATTCACTTATTTACAGTCCATTTTAAAAATTTCCAGACTAGCTGGCAAACTGCGTCACTGTCACCTTAAAAATCATATCTTGAGTTCCAAAACTGGAAAATCAGTTTCGTAAATTTTCCCTGAGACTAGACTCATATATCCATCTACAAATGTTTTTCTAGAATTTTTGGTTGGGCCAATTAGTACAGTTTATTAGTTAAAGTCTCCCCTGTTTCAGGGTTTGACTGCTCTGACCTTCATGCATTACGACTTATATATCTCCCTGTACAGGGCTTCAATACTTATGCCGTTTGTTTCTAATGAGACTAGACTCAAAAAGGAATCTATACATCTATGGAATGACTTCTAATTATCTCTGGTTAATTTATAATGAATTTCCAAAGTCAGATAAGGGGATCCAGAAATCGCTCTGGCCCTGTCCCACAAAAACTTAAATATCTCTTAAAATACATCTCATATGACCATTTTGTTTCTTCCATATGAAAGTAGATCCATCAAGGTTTGATTACATAATTTATTCACTATTTAATTCCATACCTACTATTTTTAGTGATTTTTCAAATTCACACCACTGCTGCTGTCAGCATCTGCCTTTAAGGTAGACTTTACCTATTACATAGTTTCCATGATTCAACCAACCCCTTAGCATATATAGCACAAAGTATGATCATGATTAACCATTCCAATGGCCAATCATTGCCAAGCATATCCACACCTCTCAATAACCATATACATACAAAATGATTATAACATTATGCTCAAAATATATATAAGCCATTTTCGCATGGCTATCCAAATTTATACAAAATCAAAGGGTACATGACCAACAACAAAAAGGGTAGTCCTATACATGCCATTTCAGAGTTCAACCAAAAGTGTACCAAAGGGGCTTTGATAGTGTGGACGACTTCGACTTCAACAATCCCGAGTCCGATAGCTGACGAACCAAAATCTATAAAACAGAGAATCAAAGAACGGAGTAAGCATTTAGTGCTTAGTAAGTTTTGAGCAACAAAATTAGGCACAACTGAAGTATAGCATTCATATAACTAAACGGATAACTTCATATACACATATTCTCAAAAATCAGTCCTACTTCACATTTCCAACCCTTATATTCATACATAAGGGATCAACTTACCCAAAGGCCCGAAAGCTCACTAATCGACTGAGCGGATAATATTTAAACGAAATCACTACTCCAATGCATATACGAAACGTACCTTATCGTTGGGATTTTACGAGCGTATCAATTGAAATTATTACAGCAAGATCGCTCATTCCCAAACCAAGTACCTTCGGGGTTTAGCCGGATATAGCTTCTCGCTCAAATGCCTTCGGGACTTAGCCCGGTTATAGTAACTCGCACAATTGCCTTCGGGACTTAGCCCGGTTATAGTAACTCGCACAATTGCCTTCAGGACTTAGCCCGATTATAGTAACTCGCACAATTGCCTTCGAGACTTGGCCCGGTTATAGTAACTCGCACAAATGCCTTCAGGACTTAGCCCGGATATAATAACTCGCACAAATGCCTTCGGGCTTAGCCCGGTTATCAATCCGAATATCCATGTACATATCAATAAATCATGACACATCAATATTTCACTTTCGTAACTAGAATTCAAACACAAGTCACTTATCAAGCATTATCATTTTCAGCTCAAAAGCTACGTACAAAGGGCATGATTTTGATTTGCTTATAACATAATCTAATCGAATCATAATCTAAGTTTCATTACTCGAAAACTTACCTCGGATGTTGTCGAACGATTTCGACGGCTATTCGATCACTTTTTCCTTTCCCTTGTCCAACTTTGGTCCTCTAAGCTCTTGAGTTAATTCAAACAAATTTAACTTATTAAAGTCTCATTATGCTAGCTTATGGCCGAATATGACAATGAATTTGATAGGTCATATGGCCACCTTTAGCTCAAATACAAAATGGTCATACGCATTTTTAATCACATTGAGCAATTTAATACAATTAATCTAACATTTCCTCATGTGCACGTTTATTACCGAATACACACATCAATAACCTAATATCAATTATCTGAGCACTTTAACAAAATTCTCCTTGAGCCGAGTACCTAAGTCGAGATAGATTCATCATTATGCTCGCCTCTAACCGAATACATGCAACACCAATTTACCTCATGTGGCCGAATATGCATGTCTATGTTGAGGCCGATTATATGTTTAATACTTCCTACAAGTATGGTTACTTGTATTGACTATATATCATTTTGTTTCAAGTTCAAAACTCGGCTAATACACATATATACACTAGTAATCAAATACTAACATTTTGCACTTCACCTTACTACCATTTCTCATCTACTTCCTACCATGGCCGAATGCATCAAGACACCATACCATTTCAATTTTGGTCATGGGTTACACAAAGAACTTAATGTCTAACTCAAAATGCCAAAAAGAAAATCCAAGAGTCATCAAACACCATCACATGTATCATTACAAAGCTTCACACTTAGCATGCAAGTGACATCAACACAAATCCACCTTAGCCGAAACTTAACTCATCTTCATGCCTCATCACCACAACATCAAACACCAACAAAGAAGACAACACCCATGGCCGAATATCATCTCCATCTCATAGCAAAGATTTAAACCATGGGCTAGGTAGAACTCAAACTAACAACTAAAAACATGCATGAATCTCATGAAACAACATCAAACATACCTTAGTCTAGCAAACCACCATAGCCGATTTCCTCAAAGCTCTTTTTCCTTCTTTTTCTTTCTTCTATTCGGCCAAGAACAACATGAGAGCGTTTTTTCTTTCTTTTTTTTTCATCATCATTTACCTTCCCATTATTATTTTATTGCCCATACTCCTTATTTTATTTTTCCTAACATAAATCACTAACATAACATGTTTATGACATGTTTTACCCATAACATTTTGTCCACCCTCCTTGTCATGGCCGGCCACTTACTAATTAAGGGGGAAATTGACATGCAAGTCCACCCTTTTGATCTCATGCACTAATAGATCCTTATAGATCGACCTATTTCATTTCAAAAGTGTCACACATAAGTCCTATTAGCTAAATTCACATGCAATTGACTAAATCGAAGCTTAAAACTTTCACACATTCATATTCACATATTTTAGACAATAATCATTATATTCGAATAATTTGGTGACTCGGTTTAGCGGTCCCGAAACCGCTTTCCGACTAGGGTCACTTTAGGGCTGTCACAACTCTCCCCCACTTAAGAAATTTTCGTCCCCGAAAATCTTACCGGTAAATAAGTTTGGGTATCATTCTTTCATAGAGTTCTCGGGTTCCCAAGTAGCTTCTTCCATCCCGTGTTTGAGCCATAACACTTTTACTAAAGGAACCTTTTTGTTTCGCAACTCTCTCACTTCACGAGCTAGGATACGAATTGGTTCTTCTTCATAACTCATATCGGTTTGAATTTCAACCTCGGAGGGACTTATTATGTGCGAGGGATCAGATCTGTAACGTCGAAGCATCGAAACATGAAAAACATTATGGATCCTTTCAAGTTCAGGGGGTAAAAGCAACCTATATGCAACTGGACCAACTCGTTCGGAGATTTCATACGGCCCAATGAATCTCGGACTCAACTTGCCCTTACGCCCAAATCTGAGTTTTTTTTTCCAAGGTGAAACCTTAAGAAACACTTTATCTCCCACCTGATACTCAATGTCCTTTCGTTTCAAATCCGCGTACGACTTCTGACGATCTGATGCTGCCTTCAGTCTTTCACGAATTATTTTTACTTTCTGCTCAGCATCTTTAATCAAATCAACTCCGAAAATTTTACTTTCATCGAGCTCGGTCCAAAACAATGGCGTACGGCATTTTCGACCGTACAAAGCCTCGTAAGGCGCCATCTTAATGCTTGACTGAAAACTATTGTTGTAAGCGAACTCAATCAAAGGTAGATACCGTTCCCATGAACCACTAAACTCAAGGATGCAGCATCTCAACATATCCTCGAGTATCTGAATTATCCGCTCGGATTGACCATCGGTTTGGGGGTGAAAAGCGGTGCTAAAATGCAACTTGGTACCCAAAGCTTCTTGTAATTTCTTCCAAAATCGTGAGGTGAATCTCGGATCTCTATCCGACACAATAGAAATGGGTACCCCGTGTAATCTCACAATCTGAGAAACATACAATTCAGCTAGTTTATCCAATGAAAAGTCCGTACGTACGGGGATAAAGTGAGCCTATTTAGTCAGTCTATCAACAACAACCCAAATCGCATCTTTCTTACTTGCCGACACTGGCAACCCAGATACAAAATCCATCGTAACTCGATCCCATTTCCATTCAGGTATCATGATCGGCTGAAGTACCCCGTAGGCACTTGATGTTCCGCCTTCACTTGCTGACATACTAAGCACTTCGAAGCAAAATCGGAAATGTCTCGTTTCATACCATGCCACCAAAACTGACGTCTCAGATCGTTGTACATTTTAGTACTCCCCGGGTGAATTGACATTCGGCTACAATGAGCTTCGTTCAGAATCATCGAAATAAGTTCTGAACTTCTTGGAACACACAAACGATTTCTGAACCTCAAACAATCGTCATCATCAATTTGAAACTCTGATTCCATATTCGAAACACATTTAGCCCGTTTTGCAACCAGTTCATCATCGACTTTCTGAGCTTCACGAATTTGATGAATCAACAATGGTTTGGCCTTTAATTCTTCCACTAACACATTGTCTAATAGAACAGACAAGGGTACATTCATCGCTCGTAAAGCAAACAGTGATTTACGACTTAAGGCATCCGCAACCACATTAGCCTTTCCCGGGTGATAGTCAATGACAAGCTCATAATCTTTCAACAACTTGAGCCAACGTTTTTGTCGCAGATTTAAGTCTCTTTGAGTCATCAAATATTTGAGACTTTTGTGATCCGAATATACATGGCACTTCTTGTGACAGCCCAAAATTGACCCTAGTCGGAAAGTGGTTTCGGGACCACTAAACCGAGTCATAAAAATAAATAACCGTCATAATTGATGCTCACTATATGTACATTTGCATGTGTGAAAATTTCGTGTTTGAATTTTGTTAATTGTAAGTGAATTTTATCAAATAGGACTTATGTGAGAAAATTTTGAAATGTGATAGGTCAAAGCATAAGGGCCTATTAGTGCATGTTGAAAAAGGGGGGACTTGCATGTCAATTTTCCCCCCTATTAGTAGTGGCCGGCCATGACAAGCATGGTAGACCAAGTGTGATGGGCAAGACATGTCATAGACATGTTGTGTTGGTGCATCATGGGTGGAAAAAAAATAAAATAATGAGCATGGAAATTAAATAATGAAAGGGAACATGATGAAAACAAAAAAAAAGTGTGTGGTTGTCTCCCCCCCCATTTTGCCGAAACTAGAAAGAAAAACAAAAAAAAAGGTGTTCATCCTTTGGTTCATCCTTGGCCAAAAATTTTAAGGAGGAAGGAAGAAGAAAGGTTGAAGAGGTTCGGCCATGCATGTAACTAGGCTAAGGTATGTTTGATGATGTTCCATGAGATGCATGCATGTTTTAGTTGTTAGCTTGAGTTCTACCTAGCCCATGGTCTAAATCTTGCTATGTGATGGAAATGACACTCGGCCATGGATGCATCATTCTTGGTTGATGTTTGATGTTGTGGTGATGAGGCATGAAGATGAGTTAAGTTTCGGCTAAGGTGGATTTGTGTTGATGTCATTTGCATGCTAAGTGTAAAGCTTTGTAATGATACATGTGATGGTGATTGATGACTCTTGGATTTTCTTTTTGGCATTTTTGAGTTAGACATCAAGTTCTTTGTGTAACCCATGACCAAAATTGAATGGTATGGTGTCTTGATGCATTCGGCCATGGTAGAAAATAGATGTGAAATGGTAGTAAGCTGAAGTGCAAAATGTTAGTATTTGATTACTAGTGTATATATGCGTATTAGCCGAGTTTTGAACTTGAAACAAGATGATATTTATAATCAATACAAGTAACCATACTTGTAGGAAGTATTAAGCATATAATCGGCCCCAACATAGACATGCATATTCGGCCATAGGAAGAAGATTTGATGTTGCATGTATTCGGTTAGAGGCAAGCATATTGATGCTTTTGTCTTGGCTTAGCAAATTCGGCCAAGGGGGAAAATTAGCTAAAATGTTGAGTTTGATTCATGATTCCGTACATATGTGACTTTAATGTCTAATGTATAAATATGGGCTAAGTGCCTTGTGTTCCTCTTTTCGATGCTCAAATGATTAAATCAATTTATTTGTTTAATTAAGCTCAAGAGCAAAGGGGAACTAAATCCGATAAAGGGAAGGAAAAAGTGGTCGAATAGCTATCGGAATCGTTCGACAACATCCGAGGTAAGTTCTTGAGTAAAAGAGCTTAAATTATGATTTGATTAGATCATGTTTTAAGCAAATTAAAATCATGCTCTTTGTGTGTGGCTATTGAGCCGAAATTGCAAGAATGATAAGTGTCTTGTGTTTGAGTTTTGCTAACGAAAATGAAATACGAATGTGCCATGATTTATTGTTAAATGTGCATGGTTATTTGAATGATGTCCGGGCTAAGTCCCGAAGGCTTTGTGCTAAGTGACCATATCCGGACTAAGATCCGAAGGCATTTGTGCGAGTTACTAATTCCGGGCTAAGCCCGAAGGCATTTGTGCGAGTTACTAAATCCGGGTTAAGTCCCGAAGGCATTTGTGCGAGTTACTATAACCGGGCTATGTCCCGAAGGCATTTGAACGAGTAGCTATATCCGGTTAAATTCCGAAGGTACGTGATTTGGGAATGAATGATCTTGCTGTAAAATTTCAGTTAATACGCTTGAAACATCCCAACATTAAGGTATGTTTCGTATGTGCTTTGAATTAGTTGAGCCCTTACAAATAAGTATTCGCTCAGTTGATAAATGAGCTACCGGCCTTTGGCTAAGTTGATCTTTGTGTATGAATAAAAGGGTTGGTAATGTGAAGTAAGTATGATATTGAAAAATTGTGCATATGAAATTATCCGTTTAGCTACATGAATGCTATACTTTTGTTGTGCTGGAATCCCTTGCTCAAAACTTACTAAGCATAAATTGCTTACTCCGTCTCCTTGATTCTCTGTTTTATAGATTTTGGTTCTCCAGCTATCGGACTCGGGATTTTGAAGTTGAAGTCGCCCACACTATCAAAGCCCCCCCCTTTTGGTACAATTTTGGTTGAACTTCGAAATGGCATGTATAGGACTACCCTTTTTGTTGGGGTCATGGACCCTTTGGACTTGTATAATTTTGGATAGCCATGCGAAAATGGCTTCTATATGTTTGAGTATAATGTTATAATCATTTGGTATGGATATGGTTATTGAGAGGTGTGGATATGCTTAACAAGGATTGGCCATGGGAATGGTTAATCACTATCATAAATTGGTGCTATTTATGCTAAAAGGGCTAGTTGAATCATGGAAACTATGAAATAGGTAAAGTCTACCTTAAAGGCAGATGCTGACAGCAGCAGTGATGTAGATTTGGAAAATCACTAAAAATAGTAGGAATGGAATTAAATAGTGAATAAATTATGTAAACGAACCTTGATGAATGTATTTTCATAGGAAAGTAACGAAACAATCATATGGACAGTATGTTAAGAGATATTCAGGTTCTCGTAAGACAGGGCCAGAACGGTTTCTGGATTTCCTGTTCCGACTTTGGAAATTCATTATAAATTAACCAGAGACAATTAGGAGTCATGCCATATATGTATAGATTCCTCTCTGAGTCTAGTTTCTACAGAAACAAACGACATCAGTATTGAAGCCCTGTACGGGGAGATATCCAAGTCGTAATGTGCAAAGGTCAGTGTAGTCGATCCCTGTAACATGGGAGAATTTTACTAATAAACTGTACTAATTGGCCCAACCAAAAATTCTAGAAAAAAATATGTAGATGAACATATGAGTCTAGTTTCAGGGAAAATTTACGGAACTGGATTCTGAGTTTCTGAACTCAAGATATGATTTTTAAAGCGACTAGTACGCAGACTGGCAGTGTCTGGGAAATTTTTTTTATAAGTGGTTTAAAGTCTATTAACACCTCGTGTTCGACTCCGGTGACGGTCTCGGGTTTGAGGTGTTACACTTCTCACCAAATAAGTAATGTCGCCATATTTTCAAGGCGAACACAATGGCAGCTAGTTCAAGATCATGGGTCGGATAATTTTTCTCATGTGGCTTTAATTGTCTCGACGCATAGGCCACAACTCGACCTTCTTGCATCAATACGCAACCCAACCCAAGTAGGGAGGCATCACTATAGATGACAAACTCTTTGCCTGATTCGAGCTGCACTAGAATTGGAGCTTCAGTCAAATAAGTTTTCAGTTGATCAAAACTTTTCTGACATTTTTCCGTCCATTCGAACTCAACATCTTTTTGAAGTAGCTTCGTTATTGGTGTGGTTATCATCGAGAAACCTTTTACAAACCGTCGGTAGTAACCGGCAAGTCCCAAAAAGCTCCGAACCTCAGTAATATTTCTTGGAGGCTTCCAGTTAAGTATGGCCGAAATTTTGTTCGGATCCACCCGAATGCCCGATGCAAATACCACGTGACCCAAGAAGCTAACCTCTCTTAACCAGAACTCACACTTACTGAACTTAGCATATAACTACTTATCCCGTAAAATTTGCAACACTAATCCCAGGTGTTCAGCATGATTGGTTTCATTTCTCGAATAGACCAAAATATCATCGATAAACACAACTACAAACCGATCCAAATACGGTCTGAAAATCCGATTCATCAAATCCATAAATACCGCGGGGGCATTAGTGAGCCCAAACGGCATCACTAAGAATTCGTAGTGACCGTATCTCGTTCTGAAAGCAGTTTTGGGTATATCCGAATCTCGAATTCGCAACTGATAATAACCCGATCTCAAATCTATCTTTGAAAACACTGAGGCTCCCTTTAGTTGATCAAACAAATCGTCAATACGCGATATCGGATATTTATTTTTTATTGTCACCTTTTCAGCTGACGATAATCGATGCACAACCTCATGGTTCCGTCCTTCTTTTTCACAAACAATACTGGTGCACCCCAAGGTGAGAAACTTGGTCGAGCGAAACCTCTATCCGCCAACTCTTGCAACTGAGCTTTCAACTCTTTTAACTCAGTTGGTGCCATACGATACGGAGCTATCGAAATCGGCTTGTCCCCGGCACAAGCTCAATACCAAACTCTACCTCCCGAATAGGTGGTAAACCCGGTAATTCTTTGGGAAAAACATCCGGGTATTCACAAACCACCGACACAGATTCAAGTTTCTTTTCTGGCTCTTTATTATCAAGTACGTATGCAAGATACGCTTCACACCCCTTTCTCACATATTTATGAGCTAATATCGAGGATATTATAGCTGGCGACCCATTTAAGTCAGTAGACTCAACTCGAATCATCTCATTATTTGCACACCTCAAATCGATAGTTTTTCTTTTGCAATTCACAACTGCATCGTGAACGGTTAGCCAATCCATACCGAGGATAACATCAAATTCATCAAATGGTAAAAGCATCAAATTGGCCGGAAAGTAGGAACCTCTGATTTCTAAGGGACATTTCTTACACACTTTGTCGACAAGCACATAACGACCCAAGGGATTTGACACCCGAATTACAAACTCAGTAGACTCAACAGGTAGAGTCTTACTGGATGCTAAGGTTTCACATATATAGGAATGAGTAGAACCAGGGTCAATCAAAGCAATCACATTAGTATCAAAGAGAGTAAAAGTACCCGAATGCCATTTACCACAATACTGACACTCCATTCTGTCTCGATGATCATTTCCAACACTGGCGACCGAAGTGACTCGTGCACTCACAGGGGGTCGGTCGCGATCTCGTCTAGAAAAACCCGAAGTGTCTCTAGATCGGCCCAAATCATCTCTAAATTTCTTCGATGACCGTTGATAAGGCCTCCCCGAAGACCTCTTACGAAACTCCTTTGCTCCCATATCAGCTTTTCTTTTCTCCATACTGAGCTCCTCGGCTTTGCAAGCTCGCTCGACAAGTACCACAAATTCTCGGATTTCCAAAATGCCAACATACAGCTTTATATCATCATTCAGTCCATCATCAAAACGTTTACACATCACGGCTTCTGAAGAGATACATTCTCGAGCGTACCGGCTGAGCCTTACAAACTTTCGTTCATAGTCGGTAACCGACATGGAACCTTGTTTAAGTTCAAGAAATTCCTTCCGTTTTTGATCCATGAATCTCTGACTGATATACTTTTTTTGAAACTCGGTTTGGAAAAACTCCCAAGTTACTTGATCTTTGGGCACAACAGAAGTCAACGTATTCCACCAATAGTAGGCAGAATCACGTAGCAAGGAGATAGTACACTTTAGGCACTCATCGGGTGTGCAAGATAGCTCATCGAGTACCCGAATAGTGTTGGCCAACCAAAATTCAGCTTGCTCGGCATCATCACTGTCCGTAGCTTTAAATTCAGTAGCCCCGTGTTTTTGGATTCTATCAACTGGGGGCTTATTTGACCTTATTTGGTCAGTTGCCGGAGGTATTGTAGGTACGGGGGTGGTATTAGTCGGGAATGAAGGTTGTGGAACAGCCGTATTAGTTCGAATGTATTGGTTAAACCAATCATTCATCACGCTATAAAAAGCTTGCCTAGCCTCATCATTCGGATTGCTAGCAATAGGTTGAGAGTCCGCCGGCGCTGTCCCTTGTGCGGGAGCAGGCGCTACACTCTCAGGATCATCAGCTACCGCTCGGTCAGGATCGGGATCCATTACTATAAATAAACACATTTGCAAATGTCAGAAATCACCACACTATCAAATAATCACAAAATGGCATGTATAGCTAGACCCAAACGTATTACGGTAGTCCTAGAATCGACTAAACCGTAGCTCTGATACCAATAAAATTGTAACACCCGGTACCCGAGACTGTTGCCGGAGTCGGACACGAGGGGTTAACAGACTTAATTCACTTATTTATAGTCCATTTTAAAAATTTCCAGACTAGCTGGCTAACTGCATCACTGTCACCTTAAAAATCATATCTTGAGTTGCAAAACTCTAAAATCAGTTTTGTAAATTTTCCCTGAGACTAGACTCATATATCCATCTACAAATTTTTTTCTAGAATTTTTGGTCTGGCCAATTACTACAGTTTATTAGTTAAAGTCTCCCCTATTTTAGGGTTCGACTGCTCTAACCTTCATGCATTACGACTTATATATCTCCCTGTACAGGGACTCAATACTTATCCCGTTTGTTTCTAATGAAACTAGACTCAAAAAGGAATATATACATATATGGCATGACTTCTAATTATCTCTGGTTAATTTATAATGAATTTCCAAAGTCAGATCAGGGGATCCAGAAATCGCTCTGGCCGTGTCCCACGAAAACTTAAATATCTTTTAAAATACGACTCATATGACCGTTTCGTTTCTTCCATATGAAATTAGATTCATA
The DNA here is from genome assembly GCF_007990345.1 of Gossypium hirsutum. NCBI lineage: Eukaryota > Viridiplantae > Streptophyta > Magnoliopsida > Malvales > Malvaceae > Gossypium > Gossypium hirsutum. The sequence continues at coordinate 66,444,108 of NC_053431.1, forward strand.
AAGGTTCGATTAAATAATTTATTCACTATTTAATTCCATTCCTACGATTTTTAGTGATTTTTCAAATTCACACCACTGCTGCTGTCAGCATCTGCCTTTAAGGTAGACTTTACCTATTACATAGTTTCCATGATTCAACCAACCCCTTAGCATATATAGCACAAAGTATGATCATGATTAACCATTCCAATGGCCAATCATTGCTAAGCATATCCACACCTCTCAATAACCATATACATACAAAATGATTATAACATTATGCTCAAAATATATATAAGCCATTTTCGCATGGCTATCGAAATTTATACAAAACCAAAGGGTACATGACCAACAACAAAAAGGGTAGTCCTATACATGCCATTTCAGAGTTCAACCAAAAGTGTACCAAAGGGGCTTTGATAGTGTGGACGACTTCGACTTCAACAATCCCGACTCCGATAGCTGACGAACCAAAATCTATAAAACAGAGAATGAAAGAACGGAGTAAGCATTTAATGCTTAGTAAGTTTTGAGCAATAAAATTAGGCACAACTGAAGTATAGCATTCATATAACTAAACGGATAACTTCATATACACATATTCTCAAAAATCAGTCCTACTTCACATTTCCAACCCTTATATTCATACATAAGGGATCAACTTACCCAAAGGCCCGAAAGCTCACTAATCGACTGAGCGGATAATATTTAAACGAAATCACTACTCCAATGCATATACGAAACGTACCTTATCGTTGGGATTTTACGAGCGTATCAATTGAAATTATTACAGCAAGATCGCTCATTCCCAAACCAAGTACCTTCGGGGTTTAGCCAGATATAGCTTCTCGCTCAAATGCCTTCGGGACTTAGCCCGGTTATAGTAACTCGCTCAATTGCCTTCGGGACTTAGCCCGGTTATAGTAACTCGCACAATTGCCTTCGGGACTTGGCCCGGTTATAATAACTCGCACAAATGCCTTCGGGACTTAGCCCGGATATAGTAACTCGCACAAATGCCTTTAAGCTTAGCCCGGTTATCAATCCGAATATCCATGCACATATCAATAAATCATGACACACCAATATTTCACTTTCGTAACTAGAATTCAAACACAAGTCACTTATCAAGCATTATCATTTTCAGCTCAAAAGCTACGTACAAAGGGCATGATTTTGATTTGCTTATAACATAATCTAATTGAATCATAATCTAAGTTTCATTACTCGAAAACTTACCTCGGATGTTGCCGAACGATTTCGACGGCTATTCGATCACTTTTTCCTTTCCCTTGTCCAACTTTGGTCCTCTAAGCTCTTGAGCTAATTCAAACAAATTTAACTTATTAAAGTCTCATTATGCTAGCTTATGGCCGAATATGACAATGAATTTGATAGGTCATATGGCCACCTTTAGCTCAAATACAAAATGGTCATACGCATTTTTAATCACATTGAGCAATTTAATACAATTAATCTAACATTTCCTCATATGCACGTTTATTACCGAATACACACATCATTAACCTAATATCAATTATCTGAGCACTTTAACAAGATTCTCCTTGAGCCGAGTACCTAAGTCAAGATAGATTCATCATTATGCTCGCCTCTAACCGAATACATGCAACACCAATCTACCTCATGTGGCCGAATATGCATGTCTATGTTGAGGCCGATTATATGCTTAATACTTCCTACAAGTATGGTTACTTGTATTGACTATATATCATTTTGTTTCAAGTTCAAAACTCGGCTAATACACATATATACACTAGTAATCAAATACTAACATTTTGCACTTCACCTTACTACCATTTCTCATCTACTTCCTACCATGGCCGAATGCATCAAGACACCATACCATTTCAATTTTGGTCATGGGTTACACAAAGAACTTAATGTCTAACTCAAAATGCCAAAAAGAAAATCCAAGAGTCATCAAACACCATCACATATATCATTACAAAGCTTCACACTTAGCATGCAAGTGACATGAACACAAATCCACCTTAGCCGAAACTTAACTCATCTTCATGCCTCATCACCACAACATCAAACACCAACCAAGAAGACAACACCCATGGCCGAATATCATCTCCATCTCATAGCAAAGATTTAAACCATGGGCTAGGTAGAACTCAAACTAACAACTAAAAACATGCATGAATCTCATGAAACAACATCAAACATACCTTAGTCTAGCAAACCACCATAGCCGATTTCCTCAAAGCTCTTTTTCCTTCTTTTTCTTTCTTCTATTCGGCCAAGAACAACATGAGAGCTTTTTTTCTTTCTTTTTTTTCATCATCATTTACCTTCCCATTATTATTTTATTGCCCATACTCCTTATTTTATTTTTCCCAACATAAATCACTAACATAACATGTTTATGACATGTTTTACCCATAACATTTTTTCCACCCTCCTTGTCATGGCTGGCCACTTACTAATTAAGGGGGAAATTGACATGCAAGTCCACCCTTTTGATCTCATGCACTAATAGATCCTTATAGATCGACCTATCCCATTTCAAAAGTGTCACACATAAGTCCTATTGGCTAAATTCACATGCAATTGACTAAATCGATGCTTAAAACTTTCACACATTCATATTCACATATTTTAGACAATAATCATTATATTCGAATAATTTGGTGACTCGGTTTAGCGGTCCCGAAACCGCTTTCCGACTAGGGTCATTTTAGGGCTGTCACAATTACCGGATGTAAATGCAATCAAACACACAAAACTAGACCATAAAATTTCGTTCCAATTAAGGTCATTCAAACATATATACAACATTCCTTATACGGGCCTACAAGGCCTAAGACATGCATTGGAAGGGATTTAGGACTAAATCGAAAACTTCTGAAACTTTTATAACACTTAGTCATACGACCGTGTCTCTACCCGTGTGTTTACTATTGGGCATTCTGTTTGGCATTAATCAGGGTGCAGGGGACACACGGCCTAACCACACGCCCATAGGGCAAGCAGTGTGTTACACATGGCCTAGACACACATTCGTGTGTCTATTCGTGTAGACAACTTTAAGGCTATTTTCCAAGCCAATTGTCACCCTTAATTGTATAAACACGTATATAGCCTCAATTACACTTAAACATTCATAAAAATAGCTCATGCATGACAATCTCTCATCACAATACACCTGTTTAACACACCTTATTATGGCAATCCATATCTTACTAACACTCATACACCAATAAGCAATATTTCTTGGGCTTGCGTGCATGCATTTTCATACCAACTTATACGCACTCATGACATTCATAAACATTCAATCATCAATATCCATAGGCCATATCATAATGGAATTGACACACACATACATAGATGAATAGGTTTACAACTCAACAATCATCATGAGCCATATCTCATGGCCATACACAAAATGATTTAACTATCATTATAAGCCAACACATTTGGCTAGACCAATATGACATATAACAAAAAGAGTAAGTCCCTGTACATGCAATATTCAAAATGTTGAGACAAACTATACCCAAAAGATCCAATCGATAGTGTGAACGAGCCTCCGACGTCCCTTGATCCCTGAGCTAGCTTGGCGATACTAAAAGGAAATGGAAAAGAGAGAGGGTAAGCATAAAGCTTAGTAAGCTTGCATGTAATTAATAAGCAATAAAAATATACATTTTCATACACATACATAACAAACTAAATCATCTCATTTTCAATAATCATGGTAGTCATATCCTATCTCATTCAAGTTATATAAGGTTCAATAGAACATCAAGATCGTAATGCCTTCATTTTCATCTTACCGAAGCCTTATCGTTTCATAATCTCAATAACTACAAGCTTGGTGCATACCTGTACCATTTCAACATGATTATACATCATCATTTCTTTGACACATCCTCGGGCTACCGATTGAACCACTTGGAATACTAAGGATACTCGAAATTACCATACACAATAACATGCCAACGCCATGTCCCATACATGGTCTTACATGGGATCTCACATCAATGCCATATCCCAAATATGGTCTTATACGAATTCTCATTTCGACGCCATGTCCTAGATATAGTCTTACACGAAATCTCGTATCAACACCATATCCCGGATATGGTCTTACATGATAACTCATACTGATGCCAATGCCATATCCTAGATATGGTCTTATACAGGATCTCTTCAACCCAAATGTCATACTACTTGTACCCTAAGTATTCCTAAGGTTCAACTGGCTTTTATCACCTCAAATCTTTATCGAACAACATCAATAATATTCACGAAGAGAATTATACAATTCATATAACATTAAATGCTAAATGCATAATAAAAAGTTGTATCAATCACACACAAACTTACCTCGGTACAAAATATGGACAACTAATTCGATTTAGTCCAAGATCTTGCTCTTTCCCCGATCTAAGCCCGGACTTCATTTTTCTTGATCTATAATAGAAAATTCCACTTATTTAATTATCACATTATTCAAAATAGCCCATAAATCATATTTTGACAAAATTAAAATTTTACCCCTAAACTTTCACATAATTACAATTTAGCCCCCAGGCTCGAAAAATGATTTTCATCAAATTTTCCCATTACCCAAGTCTAGCCGAACCTTTATTAAACTTATAACAGCTCACAATTTCAGTTATTCTACACATTTACCGCCTATTTTACAACTTTTACAAAAGGGTCCTATTTAGGTGTTTTCATGAAAAGCACTAAACAAAGGTTGTTTATTTAACAACCAAGATTCATTTTATTCCATAAAAATTCAGTAAAAAACATTAATGCTCTCATGGAAAAACCCTAGGCTTTCCACCATACTGCAAAATAGTCCCCTCATTAGCTAGGTTAAGCTATAAGGGTTCCAAAAACAAAAAAAAATCAACAAAAATAACCATCAAAATGACTTAAATGTAGGGGTTTATTGTGCTGAAAATTTTCAAGCTCCCATGGGGTTTTTCACTTCAATTTCCAGTGGAAAAGATGGAGAAGAAAGATGACCCCTTTGATTTTATTTTTTTATTCATTTAGCTCATGTTATCAAATACCAACCCTACCTAATTTTTGACTTTTTGATTTTTCATTTATTACTCTTCATGTATAGCCATACACATATATAATGGCCTAATTCTCATTAAAGACCTCAACTTTTAAATTATATAGCTATTTAACACCTTTAGCTAATAGAATACAACTTTCGCATTTTACACGATTAAGTATTTTTTTTCAAATTGAGCTATTAAATGATAAAATTAGCTCACAAAATTTTTACACATACCTATTCACATGTTGTAAACACTAAAAATAATATTAAAATAATTTCACAACCTCATTTTTGTAGTCCCAAAACCACTGTCCCGACTAAGCCCAAAATCGAGATGTTACAAGGTTGTACTTTTGCAGAACTTAGTGTATTTTTCTTACTTTCAGGTGTTTAGGTTGAAAGATTATATCTAGAAGGGGATTCAACTAGATCTGCAACCTCTTCTGTGAGTCACCTCTTATATACACTAGTAATATGTATTCCCTTGGGATAGGATAAATGTTAGATTCGGCTAATTTCAAATTTAAAAATTTGTACCTGAACAATTGATTTTGTACTTTTGGGCTCTTATGAGCAGTATTACTAGGCACTCTGCCAAACTGTTTAAAGTGGCAATAGTCAGTCAGGAATGAATTTTGAACTTTTGAATGAGAATTTGCATTTATTATGTTCCATATATATAATCAAGGATTATAATGCTTCGATCTAATGTTTGGTTAGACATTGTTTATTTATATGTAGCGTATTACCACATAAAGTTCACTTTTAAAGCTTATAGGTCATGTGATATTTTGGGGTAGAGCCACAGTTTGTAGAGTAGTCTGCCAAACTCAAGGTGTTAGATTTTTATTTGGTTCACCAATCCGATTTGTTTTAAATTGTGATGCTCTATACGTAGATCTGGCGATCAGGTGGAGTGCAGGGAGTTTCAGAATCACCTTGAAAACATGATCAAATGAAAATCACACTCAAGGTTTCTTTGATGGAGTTAAACACATTAATACACTTCATAAAACTTGCAAATTTAGTATAGAATACACATAGTTTAAGTACACGCTTTGACAAACTCTTCTAATACAAATGGCATCATATATTTATATACAATACAATATTAATTTGAATGGTGATGTGGAGCTTCCAAGCCGAACCCTCAAACTTCTTAACGAATGCAATCCTACTCATTTAAAGCAACTAATGTATAAGCTCAATAAGTACACAAGGATAACCGTACTAATCCTATTTGGTTATTAATGTGGGGCTCCTATAGGTGTTATAGTCCCAAAATAACTTTGCCCCATCAAGTTTTTTTTTCAATTTAGTCCATTTTTATAAGTCAAATTAAAAGGCTCAACTTACAGTTAATAGTTGGTTCATCACTCACATTGTGAAGTTCATAATTGGATTCTTATTTAGAGTTTAATTGCTAATCAAGCATATCTCTTTAGCCATAATGCCTTAATGCCTTAATGCTTTCATAAGTGTCAAACATTTTCCTTTTTATCTCCTTTATTAGAGCATAAGATTATCAATTAACCTATCATACAAATAGCATCCAATTGTTACCTAATTATTCAAAAACATAGCATCATGGCATATTTTTTATACATTTATTCATTTATTCAAATTCCTTTTTAACTTAATTATCTTATACCTTTTAGTACATACCATCCTAGTACGCACATACTTTTTTTTAGGCAAATATCATTACAATTTTAATTCACTCGCCCTTAGTAAACCTTAGTATACAAGATTTTGATATGTGGGATTCCAGTCAATCACCTTGAAATATTTCTCTAAAAGCGCATCCATCCAAACACCTTGAAAATGGATCCATATCGCACGTCACTGCTATGCTCAAAGGCATCTTCTAACCGTAGTCTTCTGACACACACGTACTAACTAATACCTATGGCATATTAACTATATTCTCACTAATCACTAGGTTTACTAAGGCATTTCTATAACAACCTATTTTTAATAGTGTCAAAAATAGTGGTTTCAAAACCCCATTTTAAGGATTGAGTTTGTAAATATTATTATTTAATATTTTTGAGGTTAGTATAAAATTTAATTGAAGTTTGGTACTTTAATTTCATTAATTGGGTAGTTAATTAAGGTACAATGACTAAAGTGTAAAAGTAGTGAAAGTTAATCGCTATGGATTTTTATTAAACCGAACGACCAATTGAGTAATTGGCCCAACTCCTAGGTTCCAAATGGTGGTGGATGTTGATTAAAATCCACTAAATTAGTTAATTTTGATTTGGATAGGTTAATTAAGCTTTAGTTAATTAATAAAGCTTGTAACACCCCTAACCCGTATCCGTCGTCAGAATAGGTTTTTAGAGTATTACCGAAACTTTTAGAAACATTTTGAGAAAAATCATGCAAGCTACTATTCTAATTTTGAAATCATTCATAACGCCCCTTAAATGGACCCTTGAGGTCCAATACAAGCATTAGAATAGAGTTGGGACTTAATCAGAACCTCTAAGAATTTTTCGTGACTTTTCAAACTTTTTCCAAGGTGTAGGGCTCACACGCCCGTGTTGGAGGCCATGTTCGACTTTGTGTAACTCTCTTGCTTGCACACACGGCCATGCCACACACCCTGTACTAGGTCGTGTGGTTAATTAATTCAATTTAAAATTAGGTGCAGGTTTCACATGGCCAAGACACACGCCCGTGTTCTAGGCAGTGTGGCACACACGACTAAGACACACACCCATGTCTCTGCCCATGTACTCATTCTGAGCATTATCTTTCTCTAAATTAAGGTGCAGAGGACACACGGCCTAGCCACATGCCCATGTTACCAGGCCGTGTGTCACACATGGTCTAGACACACGCCCGTGTGTCTACTCGTGTGGAGAAAATGAAGCCATTTCTAGCTTCATTTCTCACTGAAAATTTCACCTAAGACCTACACTTGAAACACACATCCAATACCAACCAATCCAAGCATTCGACTTAAGCAAATTTCATCATTCACAAGGCATATCACTATAAGCATAAATGATCACAACCTTACCTTAGTTTAATCCATGTATTAAACATGATTTGATCAATTACTTAACATAATGTAGCTACTATAGCATGACATTACAAGTATATCAAAACAATCATTACTAGCCATTCCAATAGCTAGATTACAAGCATCATTTACATTTACATGCCAATATGGCCAATATAACCTATACATGCCACTAAAACCCTAATTGATTTACCATATTGTACCGATATGGGCCAATGGATAGTGTGAGTGATCTCCGCTGAGCTTCCAATCCAATGAGTTTCCAATTTACTCTAAAACAGGGAAATAAAACTAAGTAAGCATAAAATGCTTAGTAAGTTCGCATAACATGGTACTTAACTTACCATTCATTTTATTATGAGGTAACTATGTAAGGCATATTCAATCAATTTCCCTACAGACATTCTCATTGCCCTTGTTAGTCATATAATCCATAATAACATCAAAATATATATGGGCTCAACAACAACCAAGATTCAACACATATGCTTTCCACAACATGTATTCATTCAAGATACATAATTTATCTCATTATTACAAGTATAATTTCATACTAGTTCATTTTGGGTTCAGATCATTTCATATCAGAACATTACTCATATTACTCAAAATACCAAGGTCACGACTAGTACACTCAAGGTGTACAAGTCCATAATCAAGAATGACCATATAATCATCAGATAAAATCTGTGTACAAATATCATCATCACATGTTTTCATATATCATTTGTCATATATCATCATTTTCTTGTATTTTAGACGAATACGTGTAATAACTCATTTTATCATTCATATCTTCTCATGTCTGGAATTGTCACCCGTTGAATTTATTCAGAATATCAATGGATACGCAGGTAACACACTCGAGGTGTACAAATGAGGATCCGCAAAATCATGTCCAATGGTACCCATAAGGCACTATATTAGAGAGTACACTCTCGAGCCACACATGTATACAAAAGGATTACCAATCCAGACTAAATCCTTTTTATGACATATGCTCTAAGGAGCTTGATTTCGATTACCCGTCCGGGCTAAATCCTTCTCTATAATAAAGTCAATAGGATTACTCGTCCGAGCTAAATCCTGTCAACAACAAATGTAGGACCTCATTCATTTTGAGAAATCACATATCTATCGATTTTCCATTTTTATTCAACCGGGATTCAAACATCTTTCAAGCATTATCGGGCATGTGATTATTTCATACATCCAAGACATTCATATAATTCAAATAAACACATTCTACATTTCTACATTCATTTCAAGCATATAAGTAACATTCTCATCATTTATCCTTTAACATCTATCGGGCATTATCATTTAATTCAAACATTTTCATTTATACGGCTTGATCGGATATGTAATCATTTTCAAATATTTATGACATTTATACAATTTAAATAAACACAATCAATGCAAGCATGTAAATAAACACAGTTTAGTTATAATAACTTACCTTGACGATTGGTTGTGTACAAAAAATCTACTAACTCGACTTTTCCTCTTTTTCTCATTCTAGCTTCGAATTTAGTCTATCCGAATCTATACGAGTAAATTTAACATCAATTTATCACATTTCACATTCATGTGGACTCAAATTATAACTTAGGCAAAATTACCATTTTGCCCCTATCTTTTCCATAAATTCTAATTTCGTCCCAAGGCCCAGAAAATGAAACTTGTGCAAACTACTCCCTATTCAAAGCCTAAACAAAGCCCCATTGCAAATTTTGTAGCACATGTATTCATAAAATTTTAGAATTTTTCATCAAATTTTACATCTTTTCATTTTAGTCCCTAAATCATGTTTTCATCAAAAATCAATTTGTAAAAGTTATTTATCTATCAATAATATTTCATTTTCTACCATAAATTTCTAATTTTTAGCATATACATCAATGACCCATTTTTCATACCTTGATAACTTTTCAAATTAATTCCTCAAATAGAGAGATTAAGCTATCACAATTTCAAAAATATCAAAATTACTAAAAATGGGGCTTCAATACTTACCCAATTTGGCCATGAAAGTTTCTTCTCTCTCTCCTAGGGTTTCCATGTATTATTTGGGGAAGAAGATGAGAAAAATAAGATGATAATTCTTTTATCATCCTTTTAATTAATTAATTTAATTTAATTTAATTTCAATTTAGTCCCTACCCTTATTTAAATTTTCCAAGGATGAGTCATACCAAAATATCTACATACTTTTACTAATGGTCTAATTACCATATAAGGACCTTAAGTTTTGAATTCCATAGCTATTTGATCCTTCTAACTACTAGAATTCAACTTTTGCATTTTATGCGATTTGGTCATTCTCGTAATTAAGCACATAATCGGTAAAATTTTGTTATCAAAATTCTCATGTGACATGTTTATAATAATATGGACCATAAAATAAATTTTATTTTTTGACTCGGATTTGTGGTCCCGAGACCACTGTTCTGATTTCACCGAACTTGGGCTGTTACAAAGATTAATTAAGTTTATAATCAAGGTATAAAATGATAACTAAAGCATGTAATCTTTATTTTTCTTTCCATATCAATTGAATTTACCTAAATAAAACCTAAAAACCATTGTTGAAGCTTAAAAAACAATCGACCTTTTATTGCGAAGGTTATACAAGTCATTTTCTTGTAATTTCTATGTTTTTGAGGTCCTAGGAGCTTGATTTAGCTAGCCCGTGTAGCAATCTTTGAAATTGTTAAAGTTCATAAAAGTTTCCATTATTGAATACTTGATGAAATTGGTGATAATTTGTTAGATTTTAAGCTTAGATATAAAAAATACTAGTTTGTAAATTTAATTGCTAGTTTGTGAAAAAAAGGGACTAAAGTGAATAAAATTTGAAATTGATGTTATATTTCTATACTTCTAGATAGTAGAGGGTTAGAGATCGATGTAATTGAGATCAATTTTAAAATCGAGGCTCAAATTTGAAAGATATGGTAATTTTGATTTTAGAGACTAAATTGAATAAAAAGTAAAACTTTAGGAACCGTTCAAAAAGTGAAATTGAATGTCATATGCATATAATAGGATGATATAAGGTATTTGGAATTGATAAATTGAAATGAATTATTGTTTAGATTGAGAATTGAACCAATCAGAGGATATTATAGGAAAAGGCAAAATTACGGATTAGTCTTCGACATTTGTTTTTTGTTTTTTCCAATTAAGTTCATGTGGTATGGTTATATGTAATTGATTTATATAATTGAATTACGAATTTTTATTTGTGTGAATATAATTTAAATTATTTACGATTTAGTACAAAGAAAGGTGAGATATGGACTAAATTGTAAAGAAATGGTTATATGTACTAACTGTGACCAAGCGAACGTAATAAAGCATATGATGTGATTGGCATGCCAATAATATTAATTTTGCATTTATGCGGGATATATATGATGGTACGGGGTTATTTCTAATTATACCAAAATCTAACATTTGTTGCGGATTATAGAGTTATATGTCTCTACAAAGACCCTGCTGTTCTGGAGGGATGTATTGTTATATGATTATATGTTGCCTACAGGCTTTGCACTTCAGTTCCTTGGTGTGGTGTAGTTACTGCTCTAACAAGCAATTTGGTGTGGTGTAGTTATCCGTGTATCTTAATATGTTTATTATACTTCACCAAGCTAACTAGTAAATGAAAAAGGGAAATGAAATTAGAATGAAATGAGTTTTGTTTTCAAATTTTTATCTAACGAGGAGACTATGCAAATGGCATTGAATTGTTGATTCCATGACTCGGTTATATAATAAACTCACCTTGTTGTTGTGAATTGCTACGTCGGGAAAGTCAGGTCAAGTTAATTATTTTGATATGTTTAATGGTAAAACAAGGTAATTTTATCCTTTTAATACCTATGAACTTACTAAGCATTCGATATGCTGGAAACACGAAAATATACACATTTTTTCATGCCTTTTTTAACTCAAATTCATGTAGTTTCGGTAAAATTATTGTTGAAAAATATATAATTATTATAAAATAATTAAATTTTAATTAATTATTAACATGTTGAATTTTACTGAATTTTATAATAAAATTTGATTAATTTTGATCATTTTCAACAGATTTGTACAAAAGGGCGAAAAATGGCTCTGCAGACACTGCTAGAAGCACAAAACCAAGAAGCAATTTTGAAGCATCAAGGAAAATTAATTTTTTAGCCTAAGATGGTCCAAATTATGTGCATTAATTCATAATATAATTAATTTTAATTTTAATCTAATATAATTTGGGTTAAATAAATTATTGTTAATTAATTATGAAAAAGGGCCCAATTGAGCTAAATCGAGAAAACCGATCCAACTGAGCACTAGGCAGCCCAAAACAGTTCCACATGCCCACCCAATCATCTTTTTTGGCTGATTATTTGGCTTGCAAAATGGCCCTTGAAGTCTCCTTCAATTTTCAGTCAAACCCCTCCACTATTCATGCCTTTCAAGATTTGCCCCTACCTAAAAATAGCATGTTTGAAATCTTCAAACATGCCACATGTGTGGCCGGCCATGGGGGGAGTCTTTTTCTTCTGATTTTAGCTATTTTTAGCAGCCTTCTCAACCTATAAGTACCCTCTTGGCTGCTCACTTCAAACAGATCTCAAACCCATTCATTTCTTCACTTCTCTCTCACTTTTCTCTCTTCATTCCCTTCCATTATTCTTCATTTTCTTCCCCTATTCCCTTGCCGATTTCACCTCTTGAAAAAGAGTCATTCAACCACCATTTTGAGAAGCATTCAAGTGTTCATGGAAGCCTTAGTTCAACAAGAACAAGCGGTGAATAAGGAGCGGGGCAAACTAGTCAAGCCTCAAAGAAACACCAGATTTGATTCTTGTTCCTTATCTTTTCTAATTTTGTTGTTGTTATGATGAAAATATCTATGAATATTTGTGATGTTGATATGTTTAATTTAATTAATATGGCATAAATTTAATTCGTGTTAGGTTGATTGCATTTCGTCTACTTAAGTTATTAAAATTCCGATCCTATTGTTATAGGCCTCAGTAAGAAGTTTAATTAAGTAAAACCATGACTAAGTTATTCTTGAATTACAATTGTAAGGTAACTAATGAATCAATTATTTAAATGGATTGAAATTGTAATTAATTGACACGATACTTAATCATGCATGTTTAATCATCCAAGGTAGCTGAGGGTTAAATTAGCAACTGTATCTAACGATACATTAGCCTTGCAAAACTTGCAAGATTATTGTGATTAAACTGTAACAGTCCGATTTTAGGCCTAGTCAGAACAGTGGTTTCGGGACCACTATTCTGAGGTTAGAGAAGATTATTTTGGTATTATTTTATGTGTTATAATATAATTTTGTAAGTGCATGTAAACTTTGGTAAGTTAATTTTAGCGATTTCTAGTCTAATCTCGAAAAAGGACTAAATCGCGTATAATGTAAAAGTTGTGTGTTAATGCCTAAATGTGTTAATAGACTAGAGAACTAAAATTGGAGGCCTTTAAAGGGCAACTAGACCCTTTTTAAATGTGTGGCCGTGTAACACCCCTTACCCGTATCCAATGCCGGAACAGGGTATGATGTATTACCAGATCATAATACATACCATTAAATAAAACCAAGACAAAAATATGGCATCCAATTAGATCATGAATCATTATAACATATGACTTTAACAATATTATCCAATTTCAATGGCTTTGTACAAAATAATCTGTCAAATACTGTAACTAATATTTTATACCTAGGCAATTATGACACGTAACAAAATAACTAAGCCTACTATACATGCCATAATTCAAAATGTTTAGTTCTAATACCAAAAGTACTGATAGTGCGGGTAGATCTTCAACGATCTCTAACTCTTGTGCTTGATGGATGACACTATAAGACAGAAGAGAGAAAAGGAAGTAAGCTTATAGCTTAGTAAGTAAGTATATAAATAATAATTAAGGAATCTAATATGTTTACAAAATAACTCAAGTATATCTATTTTTAAATTTCACTATTTACTCCAATTTGGTCAAGCTGTCTCTCCTGCGTCATGTTCACTGAATAAATCATAACTCGAGTTACGAAACTCAAAATTCAAATCCATAAAATTTTCCTGAAACTACACTAATATTACTTCTTAGTAAAATATTTCTAGAATTTTTGGTCCAGCCAATTAGTACAGTTTATTATTAAAGTTTCCCCTGTTATACAGCTTGACTGATCTGACCTTTGCTCACTACGAATTGATTTTATCCTAGTAAAAAAAGTCACAGAGCCATAAAATTTGTTTCCTTTAAATCTAGACTCGATAATGAATCTAGGAATATAAACTATATTTCTTAATTATTTTTGTACAATTTTTAATGATTTTGCAAAGTCAGAACAGGGGATCACGTAGTCATTCTGAACAAGTCTCACAAATATATAAATATATCAAAATATAGGATTCCTTTACTTGCTCTGTTTCTTTTGCATGAAAATAGACTTATTAAGCTTTAATTTTGTTTCTCATTCAACCCCTAATTAAATTCCTACTATTTTTGGTGATTTTTCAAATTCACGTTACTGTAACTGTCCAAAACAGTTTTATTGCTAATTCTCTCTTTCACACTTTCTTTGTATTAACCTCATTTTAACATGCATATCACAATTCATTTTCACCACATTTCATACATCACAAGTATAGGTCCATGATTACAATGTCACCATAAAATCATCCCGTTGAACACTTCGGATCAATCCTCGATACTTGGTGGTTTCAGCACATAGCTCCACCCATCATATTCCATATAGTTCGGCTCTCTTGCACACATGGTGAACACTTAGTACTACCCATGTGACCTAGCCAGTTTATCTCGTAGCTCTCTTGTCTACATGGTGTCCTTTACTTGGAACCACACATGCGACCTAGCTACAATTATCCTCTCCCGTAGCTCTCTTGTCTACATGGTATACATCCCATATCACACATGTGACCTAGCTACCATATAGTACCTCGTAGCTCTCTTGTACACATGATGTGCACTCAGCACCATACAAGTGACCTAGCTACGTACCATCTTTATTATCCAATCTTTCCAAAGGTTCAACCGGGATTTTTCTCTCTATTACTTATTTCCATTCTCGGTGCAAAATATGGAAATTTTGTAATTTAGTCCAAAATCTTTTCTTTCCCCCGTTCGAGGTCGATTCCATGCCTTTCTTGATTATTGAGCTTCAAAGCTTGGAAAAAACCCTAGCTATGGTGGACATACAATGTTCGGCCAGGGAAGAAGATGGATGGACAAAATTTTGGCTTATTTTTCCCATTTTATTTCTTTTAATTATCAGATGACAAAAATACCCTTAAGGCCTTTCTTTAAAATTTTCTCTTATTCATGCCCATTTTTGTCCATATAAAGTATAATGGTCTAATTGCCATTTAAGGACCTCTACTTAAAACCCCCATTTCAATCAAGTACTTTATGAACTAGAACACACATTTTTCACCTATTTTAATTTATTCCTAAGCATCAAATTAAACACCTAGTCATAAAATTTTCAACCTCGAATTCGTGGTTTCGAAACCACTATTCTGTTTGGGCACTAAATCGGGCTGTTACAGGCCAGCCAAGGGGAGACCAATTGGTCAAAAAGCCAAAATTTGTGGCTTTTGGGTGTTTTATTTTGACTAATTTGCAATAAAATAAGAAAAAAGAAATAAAATGTCATTTTCTCTTTCATTTCTTCTTCTTCCTCACGAAAATGGCAGCAAAGAATGGGGATTTTGAGCTTTAAACTTCCAACCACTTTAAGCCCTAACAAGCAAGTAATCTTTGGCTATTTCTTAATGATTTTTACATTTTTGGAACCCCTAAAGCATACGCTTTCAAATGAGGAGTCTAGTTTGCAAAATGATAAAGAGTATAGAGTTTTACCATGAATGTATATGTGTTGTTTACTGAGTTTGAATTGAAGAATATGAGTTATAGTTGTCTAATAAACAACTTTTGTGAAGGAAATTTGCATGAAATACCTTAAAAATGTTATTATGCAAAGTTGTAAAACAAGTTGTAAATGTGTGAAATAGTTGATATTATTAGTTGCTATAGTTACGAAAATGGTCCATCTAGGCTCAAGGAGTAAATAAATGTGAAAAAATCATTTTACGAGCCTAGGGGCAATTTGGTAATTTTGGCAAAATAGAGGGGCAAATTTGTAAATTTTGCCAAGGTGTGTCAATGGACTAGTTTGATCAGTACATTGTTTTAATTGGCTAAATGTGATGTTTTAGATGTTGAAAAATGTGATTTGGATCTAGAATGGGAAAAATCAAGTTATGGACGATTATGTCTTTTTCACCTTTGTGGTATCGAGGTAAGTTCGTATGTAAATAATACCATGCTATGCGTATTTAAATGTTATCATTACATGAATTGTACAAATATTAATGTGTATGTGGTTAATAGAAATATGATAAGACAAAGCCTTGATAGGTGAGGAAAAATCCCGTTTGAACCTTAGGAATAAAATAGGATACGAGTGACATGTCACTAGGAATTATGAGTCTAGATGACTAGCTCGAGAGTGAGCATTTAAATTTCATGAGATATGAGGTAGCTTTAGCTACAATTGAGGCACTTACGTGCAAAGGTTTTTTCGAGTATCCAATTAGTATTCCAAGTGTTCAACGGGTAATCTGAGGATAGAGTTGATGATGGTCCCAATGGGGTAAGTCATTGGTGAGTATGCACTTGAGTTATGTTACGAGTTGTGCAGGTATGTACACAACGCTTATGAGAATGCCTTGATATGTGATGATCTACGATGCATAATTATATGTTCTTACCATGATGGATGAAATGATGTTATATTAATTTTGTGAATAATGATCATGAATGAGTAACTTAGCCTTGACAGATTTGGGTTACTGCAGTAGTGTAACTTTGAAAATACACTAAAAATAATGGAAAAATGAGTTAGAGGCTGAATAAAATATGGAATTGAATCTTACTGAGTCTAGTTTCTTACAAAAGAAACCTGTAATCAAAAGAATTTCCTATAATAAGATATTTGAAGTTGTGTGAGACAGAGTCAAAATGACTCCAAAATCCCCTCTTTTGACTTCAGAAAATCATTAAAAATTGTACAAAAATATTTATGAGTTATAACTTATATATTTAGAATCCTTATTGATTCTAGTTTCAACAAAAATAGACGAGAACATTATTCGAGTCTTGTGCTATGAGATAATTAAACTTTAGTGCAGAAGGGTCGGAACTATCAGACAGCAAATTAGAGGTAACTTTGAGGGATAAACTGTACTAATTGACTAAACCAAAAATTCTGGAAATTTTATGGTAGAAATTTACATGAGTATTGTTTCAACTAAAATTTACAGAACTTAAATTGGAGTTTCATAGCTCCAGATATAAATAATTTAGTGACTATTGCTTAGAAAGATAGCTTGTCATGAATTTGAGAATATGTTGTAAACATTGATAAAACATGTTAATGACTTGCTTATTGTTTTCATATGAACTTACTAAGCGTAAAGCTTACCCTCCTTTCTTTCCCATGTTCCCTAGGGTTTCCAGGTTAGCTCGGGTTGGAGGCCGTCAGAGATATTATCACACTGTCGAGTTAACGCTATTGACGTAAGTAAATCCTAGTGTTTCGAGTCTATGGCATGTATAGGGTTTTAATGTTGAATATGTGATATTGTGATTTATTCAAAGGCATTGGCTTGCTATTAAGGTAGTATGTAGTTATGTAAATTGGCCTATGTCGGCTAATGACGTTATGGGCCTATATGATTATTCTTATGCATGTATGTTATTATCTCTTATGATGTGGCTTACAGCATGTATGCCTAGAGATTGAATTGAGATTCATTGATGAGTTAGTGACTGATGCAAGATTAAGTAATTGGTAAATAGTTAATAATGCCTCATGAATGGTTTGTGGATATGATTATGCACGGCTAGTGATGTAGAGGTTTGTGACGTAATGATACTTATGACAAGTATGTGGTAATGATGTGTGTAAATTCTATGATATTTATTGCATAAGAAATTGACATGAGCATAACATGTTTGTAGATGTTTAAGAGCTCATTTATGTCATGTTGTATGTTATTGGATAAGTATGTGTCCATATGTTGTGAGGGTGACAAATGGCTTCAAAAATAGCCTTGTGATTGTCTACACGAGTAGACACACGGGCGTGTGTATAGACCGTGTATGACACACAGTCTGTCCCCATGGGCGTGTGTCATGGCCATGTTTTAAAGCCAGTGTTGCACACGGGCTAAGGGCACTGGCGTGTCCCAAGCCTCACGGGCGTGTGTGACTACACGGTCTATACCTACACGGGCGTATAGAGCTTTAAAGCATGAAATTTTTCAAGTTTTTCTTAAGTTCTTGGTTTAGTCCCAAACCGCCTCTAATGCATGTTTTGGGCCTCGTGAGCCCGTTTAAGGGTCAAAATGTATGTGAAATGAAAATTTTTAAATTGATCAAAATTTTACATCTCGGTTTTATATAGTTGGTTGAGTTTAAGTCCGGTAACACCTCGAACCCTGTCTCGGCATTGGATACGGGTGAGGGGTGTTACATTTAGTGGTATCAGAGCATGGTTTAGTCAATTCTTGGACTAACCTAACATAAGAGAGTCTAGCTATACATGCCATAGTATTACTCGTGATAGTGTGATATCTCCCGGCCCTAACAAAACTGTTGGTTAAGACAGGAATGAGTTCCAACCGAGCGAATCTTGATAGAGATAAGAGTAAAGTTGAGATTATTGAATCATGCTTGTGATATCTGAAAATGGGAATGGTATGAAAAGAAATTCATGATTTTTACATGAACTAGTATTCATTATGTGATACTCTTGAGTTAAAGAATGTGAAATAGTGGAATAAAACAAAGTGAAGTTGTGAAAAAGCTCTTTTATTCATGTTATAGTATTCATACGATGTTAAATGTCCAACTTGAATGGCCAAGTGTTTATAAAAAAAATTGCTTGAAATGACAGAATGTATGTATGAATGCTTTTATTGCATGATTAGTAATCAGTATATACATGAGGTTGACATTTATGTCTATATTAATGAAGTCAAGATGCCATAATTTTATGCTTTATAATCTTAGTTATAGAATCATGAATGTTACAATAGCATGAAAGTTATAATGAAAGATCAAATTGGGTGGAACGCAGGGAATGAGTACGATCGTTCCCTAATGAATTGACGGAAAAGACAATGGTTGGACCATGGCAATACATGAGATATGTGCACCAGTGTTAGACATGTTTGGGACATGCATCGGCCACATAATGAGAGCCAGTGTAAGACCATGTCTGGGACGTGGCATCGGTATTGAGACGAGTGCTAGTGTAAGACATGTCTGGGACATGCATCAGCCTCGAGATGTTAGCCAGTGTCAGACATGTCTGGGACATGCGTCTGCTACAAGATGTGCTAGTGTAAGACATGTCTGGGACATGCATCGGCACAGTTACATGTGTCAGTGTAAGACCTGTCTGGGACACGGCATCGACACAGATGGACGAGAGCTAGTACAAGACCATAGTTGGACTATGGCATCAAGTAAGTGATGTACTCAAAACCGTAAGACGTTCTCCAAATTGATAAATACTGGCAAGTGATTAAGACTAAATGTGGGAACTTGATAAGACATTAATGGTAATTTGGGTAGAAGAAATGAAAGTTTGAATTATGTTAAATTCACTTATGTTTAGCTAATATTCACATGAAATAAAGTTGCATGTATTACTAAGATATGTGAAAATGTGTTCATAACAAGTTGGAAATTTGAAATGTTTGAATCAATGCACGTAATGCAATGTTGTTGTTGAATATGTATTTGCTTGAGAATCAAAAGTTTAGAGGCTTTACAATCTTTGCCCCCTTACCAGAATAGAGTTATACGATGAGATACTCGAGAGGTATGTTGCATAAGCTTGCAAAAGTGAAACTAAAGAGTACAATAATGGAATAGTATGGGATTAGTGAAGACAGAATTAGTTAGAGGAATAATGTCAGACTTGCACAGAAGTCTGAGTATGATGAATTCAATTAAATAAAAATCATGGCTATCTTTCTCTTCTAAGTATTCTATGTTTTCCTTTATTCTAGGGAATACGTATGGTTATCCCTTTCGAGTGGGAATTCTATCATATGAGAATGCTAGTGACTGTGATATTAGATGAAAGCTCTATTGGTCCAGTTAGTTATGATCGACATTTCTCCATCTCTTCAGATCTCTATTCTGATAAATTGGAATGAAGTTGATAGTAAAAATCTATGTGAGATTATTCTAATGTTCTATTGATTATGTTTTTTTATCTGTGGGAATTATATTATCTCTGTTATGAGGAATTCTAGAGCGTACAGACAGTAGTTTCCTTCTGGTTATCTCTGAGGAATTTTCCAGATCATATTTATTATTTTCTTCTAGACTATATTCTCAGATTTCTGGTATAGTCTTATATCTTGGAATTTCTTATATTGGGTTTTCTCTCGTTCTTGTTTCGAGAATTATCGAGCTTGGCTTATCTTTACGAGTAATCTTTGACTTGCGATATTAGAATCTGTTATGATTATGCTTCTTGCTCGACTATAGAAGTGCAGGGATTTTAGTGTCGAAATTTCTTTAAAATTCTTGGGGTAAAGAATGGTTATTCTGCAAAAGTAAATTTGAGTTATGTGTATTTAAGTTTATTCTTTGGTTCGAGAATACCGTTATGTTTTCTTTGGTAAGTAGTCGTACAGTCAGAAATGATAAGGTTTTATTCTTATAAGTATGATACGAAAAACCTAATTAGTCGGATTTATTTTATTTGAGAGATGTGGTTATAGTAAAGTTTCGAAACAGTTAAGGACCTGAGCAAAGAGAGAAGGCTATAAGTAAGTAAGGTTTGAGTACCGAGAAGCTCCGAGTTATGTAGAGAATTGTGTAGAGAGTTCTTAGTAGCATCCTATTTGTTCTTCCAAAGGGTAGTGCATTGTCTACAAGGTAAGGCCGATTATCAAATTATTCGAGATTTATGATTGTCAGTGATGGCACTTGATGAAAAAAAAGGGAGAAAATGAAAAAGGACTAGTATGAATTTCGTATCGGGATGTCTCTCTTCTCCAAGTAAATACGAGATACTATATTGGATTGTGATAGATAGATGATAGTAGTCTGCATGACTATTTTGGTATATTCTGAGGTATTGTTAGACGAATTTGGACAAGTTGTGTTTCTAAGCTTATAGTTCTTAGAATGTCAACTTTCAGTATTTCGAATTGAGCCGAGACTCTTATGGTAACTATGGAAAGGTTACAAAAATCTTGAGTATGAGCTTGAGCTGAGTTGTTTTGTAAGTTGTGAGAAAAAGATATAAGTGACTCGTGAAAGTTGAGAGCAACTTCTTCTGGTAAGATTTTCGGGGACGAAAATCCCTAAAGGGGGAGAATTGTAACAACCCGATTTGGGGCCTAGTCAGAACAGTGGTTTTGGGACCATTATTTCGAGGCTGGAGAAGATTATTTTAGTATTATTTTGTGTTATAATATAATTTTATAAGTGCATGTAAATTTTGGTAAGTTAATTTTAGCGATTTCTAGTGCAATTTCGAAAAAAGACTAAATCGTGTAAAATGTAAAAGTTGTGAGTTAATGCCTAAATGTGTTAATAGACTAGAGAACTAAAATTGGAGGCTTTTAAAGGGTAATTAGACCCTTTTTAAATGTGTGGCCGGCCAAGGGGAGACCAATTGGTCAAAAAGCCAAAATTTGTGGCTTTTAGGTGTTTTATTTTGACTAATTTGTAATAAAATAAGAAAAAAGAAATTAAATGTCATTTTCTCTTTCATTTCTTCTTCTTACTCACGAAAATGGCAGTAAAGAATGGGGGTTTTGAGCTTTAAACTTCCAGCCACTTTAAGCCCTAACAAGTAAGTAATCTTTGTTTATTTCTTAATGATTTTTATATTTTTTGAACCCCTAAAGTATAAGCTTTCAAATGATGGGTCTAGTTTGCAAAATGATAAAGAGTTTAGTGTTTTGCCATGAATGTATATGTGTTGTTTGCTGAGTTTTTATGGAAGAATATGAGTTATAGTTGTTTAATAAACAACTTTTGTGAAGGAAATTTGCATGAAAATACCTTAAAAAGGTTATTATGCAAAGTTGTAAAACAAGTTGTAAATGTGAGAAATAGTTGAAATTATGAGTTGCTATAGTTATGAAAATGGTTCATGTAGGCTCAAGGAGTAAAGAAATGTGATAAAAATCATTTTACGAGCCTAGGGGCAATTTGGTAATTTTGGCAAAATACAATTTTGCCAAGGTGTGTCAATGGACTAATTTGATTAGTACATTGTTTTAATTAGCTAAATGTGATGTTTTAGATGTTGAAAAATGCGATTTGGGCCTAGAACGGGGAAAATCAATTTATGGACGATTACGTCTTTTCGCCTTTATGGTATCAAGGTAAGTTCGTATGTAAATAATACCATGTTATGCATGTATTTAAATGTTATCATTACATGAATTGTACAAATATTAATGTGTATGTGATTAATAGAAATACGATGAGACAAAGCCTTGATAGGCGAGGAAAAATCCTGTTTGAACCTTAGGAATAAAATAGGATTCGAGTGACAAGTCACTAGGAATTATGAGTCTAGATGACTAGCTCAAGAGTGAGCATTTAAATCTCATGAGATATGATGTAGCTTTAGCTACAATTGAGGCACTTATGTGCAAAGGTTTTTCCGAGTATCCAATTAGTATTCCAAGTGTTCAACGTGTAATCCGAGGAAAGAGTTGATGATGGTCCCAATGGGGTAAGTCATTGGTGAGTATGCACTTGAGTTATTGTTAGAATTAAGTGACCCGAATCCTTATTTAAATAAAATACAGTGGTAAAATAAAATAAAAGAAGTGTAATTCTATCTATTTGATATTCATTAGAATAAGGTGTTTTAGTCTTACTAAAATATGGCTTTACAAGCCTATAGATAGACATAGTCTATTCCTCTTGTAATTATTCGAATTCGACATAGTGAATTTTCTTCTCCTCTGCCCGTGGTTTTTTCCCGAAAGGGTTGCTACGTAAAATCTGTGTGTTTTTTATTTTTATTTTATTTTTATTTTTTAACAAATTGGTATCAAAGCTTCCGGGTTATTCATCTTGATCACGGTAATGGCGTCTTTGAAGTATAAAATTTCGCTATTGGATCGCAACACCAAATTTGCGTTGTGGCAGATTAAGATGCATGCGGTTCTTGCGCAGATGGATCTGGAGGTTGCCCTGCTAGGGATAGATAAGATGCCTTCGATATTAACAGATGAAGAGACGAAGCGTAAGGATCGAAAGGCGTTAACACAATTACATCTGCATTTGTCCAACAAAATTTGTAGGATGTGATGAAAGAGAAGACCGCCGCTGCATTATGGAAAAGGCTAGAAAAATTATGTATGTCGAAAACTCTAATAAGCAAGTTGCATATGAAGCAATGTCTTTATGCTCATCATTTGGAGGAAGGTGCGCCTGTACACGAACACGTACTAGTGTTTAAAGAAATTGTCTCAAACTTGGAAGCCATGGAGGTTGAGTATGATAAGGAAGATCTAGGGTTGATTCTACTTTGTTCGTTGCCCCCATCTTATTCAACCTTTAGAGACACGATTTTATATAGCCACGAGTCTCTCACAGTTGATGAGGTTTATGATTCTTTGACCTCGTATGATAAGATAAAGCATCTTGTGGTTAAACCTGACTCTCAAGGAGAGGGTCTCATTGTTCGTGGGAGACAAGATCGGGATACTGATGATGATCGTGGAAGGACACAGGAACGGAATCCTCGCGGTAAATCTAAGGGTAGATCAAAGTCTTCAAACAGAGGTAGAACTTACAACTTCTGCAAGAATAAAGGGCACATTAAATCTGAGTGCTACAAGCTACAGAATAAGATTAAAAGGGAGGTTGCGAATCAAAAGGGAAAACAACCAGAAAATTCCGGTGAAGCTGATGTTGTAGAAGACTATAGCGATGGTGAACTTCTAGTTGCTTCTGTTAATGATTCTAAAGTAAGCGAGGAGTGGATACTTGATTCAGGCTGCACCTTTCACATGAGTCCCAATCGGGATTGGTTTACAACTTGCAAAATAATGTCTGTAGGTGTTGTTTTGATGGGAAATAATGCTTTGTGTAAAATCGCAGGTGTTGGAACAATTAAAGTTAAGATGTTTGATGGAATTGTCAGAACACTTAGTAACATAAGACATGTTCCAGAATTGAAAAGAAATTTAATTTCATTGAGTACTCTTGATTCAAAAGGGTACAGATACACAACTAAAAGTGGGGTTTTAAAGATTTCCCAATTTGTGATGAAAGGGCAGAGAAAGATTGCCAAGTTATATGTTTAGTAGGGTTCTACTGTTACTGGTGATGTAGCTGTCGCTTCCTCTTCCTTGTCAGATGATGATATTACTAAACTTTGTCACTTCCTCTTCCTTGTCAGATGATGATATTACTAAACTTTGGCAGTGCCTAGGACATATGAGTGAGAATGGCATGGCAAAATTGAGCAAAAGAGGACTTCTTGATGGGCAAGAAATTTGCAAACTGAATTTTTGTGAGCACTGTGTTTTTGGGAAGCAAAAGAGAGTTCGATTCACTAGAGAAATCCAGAACACGAAGGGAACGTTGGAGTATATTCATTCTAATCTGTGGGGGCCATCTAGGGTGCCTTCGAGAGGTGGAGCTAATTATATGTTAACCTTTATTGATGATTTTTCTAGAAAAGTTTGGGCTTTCTTTCTGAAGCAGAAAAGAGATGTGTTTTTCGCATTTAATTCTTGGAAAATTATGCTTGAAAAATAGACGGGAAAACAAATAAAATACCTCCGCACAAATAATGGCTTAGAGTTCTATTCTAATGAGTTTAATAGATTGTGCAAGTCAGAAGGGATTGTGAGACACTTGACAGTTCGCCATACTCCACAACAAAATGGCATTGCAAAACGAATGAACAGAATGATCATGGAGAAAGGTCGATGTATGTTGTCAAATTCTAACTTTCCAAAGTCGTTTTGGGTAGAAGCAGCCTCTACTGCATGTTTTTTGATCAACCGATCTCCATCCGTTGCCATTGTGAAAAGACTCCACAAGAGGTATGGTCTGGTAATCTTGCTAATTATTCTGACTTAAAGATCTTTGGGTGTCCTGCGTATGCTCATGTTGATAATGGAAAATTGAAACTGAGATCCATTAAATGCGTTTTTCTTGGTTATAAAGCTAGAGTAAAAGGGTATAAGTTATGGTGTCCTGAAAATAAAAAAGTTGTGATTAGCAGAGATGTTGTTTTTGATGAAACTAATATGCTACCTAACTTATCTCTTAAAGACTCTTCCAATAAAGGAAATCAAAAGCAAGTGGAGCATCAGATTAATATAAAGTCAACTCCTCAAGCTAGTACAAAAATTGAGAATAGAGTTGCTTCTTCAGCACGATACTCTATCGCCAAAAACAGAATTAGAAGAGAAATTAAACCTCCAAAGAAGTATACCGAGGCTGATCTAGTTGCTTATGATTTAAATGTGGCTGAAGATATAGATTCGAATCAAGAGCCATCTAATTATTCTGAGGCGGTTAGCTGTGAAGACTCAGAAAAATGGATACTTGCTATGCAAGAGAAGATGGAATCACTCCATAAAACAAAACATGGGATCTTGTGAAACTTCCTAAAGGTAAGAAGACTGTTCATTGTAAATGGGTGTTTAAAAAGAAAGAAGGGGCTCTAGAAGTTAAAGAACCTAGATATAAAGCAAGGCTTATTAAAAAGGGTTACAGTCAAATTCCATGAGTGGACTTCACAGATGTGTTCTCCCCAGTTGTGAAGCATAGTTTGATTTGGAGCTTGAGCAGTTAGATGTAAAAACTGCATTTTTGCATGGAGAACTTGAAAAGGATATATACATGCAACAACCAGAGGGTTTTACAGTCTCAGAAAAAGAGGACTATGTTTTCTTGCTGAAAAGGTCCCTTTACGGTTTGAAATAGTCACCAAGGTAGTGGTACAAGAGGTTTGATTCCTTTATGACTTCTCATGATTTCAAAAGAAGTAGTTTTGACAGTGCTGTTTACTTTAAGAAAAATAGTGATGGTTCTTTTGTGTATCTACTTCTTTATGTTGATGACATGTTGATAACGACAAAAGATAAAAGAGAGATAAGAAAGGTCAAACCCCAACTAAGTGAAGAATTTGAGATGAAAGATTTGGGACCAACAAAGAAGATACTTGGTATGGAGATTCTCAGAGATAGAAAAGCAAGTAAATTATACCTAAGTTAGAAGGGGTACATTGAGAAAGTTCTTTGCAGGTTCAATATGCAGAGTGCTAAGCCTGTTAGTATTCCTTTAGCAACCCATTTCAGACTTTCATCGGCTTTGTCTCCACAATCAGATAATGAGATTGAGTACATGTCACATGTTCCATACTCTAGTGCAGTGGGATCTCTCATGTATGCTATGGTTTGTTCACGTCCAGATTTATCATATGAAGTTAGTGCAGTTAGCAGATATATGGCGAATCCCGGTAAAGAACATTGGAAAGTAGTTCAGTGGATTTTAAGATACTTACGAAGTACTACTAATGTTTGCTTACAGTTTGGAAGAACTAGAGATGGAGTCATTGGGTATGTTGATGCTAATTTTGCTGGAGACCTTGATAGAAGAAGATTTCTCACATGTTATGTCTTTACACTCGGAGGTTGTGCAATCAGTTGGAAAGCCACTTTGCAATATACAGTCCCTTTGTCTACCACTGAAGCTGAGTACATTGCGGTTACTGACGCTTGTAAAGAATCTATTTGGTTGAAGGGACTCTTTAGTGAACTCAATAAAGACCTTCAAATCAGCACAGTATTTTGTGACAGTCAGAGTGCCATCTTTCTTACAAGAGTCAAATGTTTCATGAAAGAACAAAACACATTGATGTTCGGTATCATTTTGTTCGTGATATTATTGCTCGTGGTGATATTGTTGTGAGCAAAATTAGTACTCATGAAAATCCTGCAGATATGATGACTAAATCACTTCCTATAACCAAGTTTGAGCATTGCTTAAACTTGCCTGGTGTTCATTGTTGAAGTTAAACCCTTAAGGGGTTTTATGGAAGAGGTGGAGAACTTGTTCGTTAAGAGCTCGCGATGAAGAACTTGTTCTATTGAGAATTCGTGTCAAGGTGGAGATTGTTAGAATTAAGTGACCCGAATCCTTATTTAAATAAAATACAGTGGTAAAATAAAATAAAAGAAAAATCCATATAGAATTACACTTATTTTATTATATTTTAGAATAAGGTTTTCCTAAACCTTATTAATTTCTATCTATTTGATATTGATTAGAATAAGGTGTTTCAGTCTTACTAGAATATGGCTTTACAAGCCTATAAATAGACATAGTCTATTCCTCTTGTAATTATTCGAATTCGACACAGTGAATTTTCTTCTCCTCTGCCCATGGTTTTTTCCCAAAAGGGTTTCCACGTAAAATCTGTGTGTTCTTTATTTTTATTTTTTCACAGTTATGTTACGAGTTGTGCAAGTATGTACACTAAGCTTATGAGAATGCCTTGATATGTGATGATCTATGATGCATAATTATGTGTTCTTACCATGATGGATGAAATGATGTTATATTAATTTTGTGAACAACGATCATGAATGAGTAACTTAGCCTTGACAGATTTGGGTTACGCAGTAGTGTAATTTGAAAATACACTAAAAATAGTGGAAAAATGAGTTAGAGACTGAATAAAATATGGAATTAAATCTTATTGAGTCTAGTTTCTTAAAAAAGAAACTTGTAATCAAAAGAATTTCCTATAATGAGATATTTGAAGTTGTGTGAGACAAAGTCAGAATGACTCCGAAATCCCCTATTATGATTTCAAAAAATCATTAAAAATTGTAAAAAAAATAGTTATGAGTTATAATAGTTGGAATCCTTAATGAGTCTAGTTTCAAGAGAAATATACAAGAACATTATTCGAGTCTTTGCTATGAGATAATTGAACTTTAGTGTAGAAGGGTCAAAACTGTCAGATAGAAATCAGGGGTAACTTTGAGGAATAAACTGTACTAATTGGATAAACTCAAAATTTTGGAAATTTTATTGGAGAAAGGTACATGAGAATAGTTACAAGGAAAATTTACAAAACTTAAATTGGAGTTTTGTAGCTCCATATATAAATAATTTAGTGACTATTGCTTAGGAAGACAGCTTGTCATGAATTTGAGAATATGTTGTAAACATTGATAAAACATGTTAATGACTTGCTTATTGTTTTCATATGAACTTACTAAGCATAAAGCTTACCCCCCTTTCTTTCCCATGTTCCCTAGGGATTCCAGGTTAGCTCGGGTTGGAGGCCGCCAGAGATATTATTACACTGTCGAGTTAACGCTATCAGCGTAAGTAAATCCTAGTGTTTCGAGTCTATGGCATGTATAGGGTTTTAATGTTGAATATGTGATATTATGATTTAGCCAAAGGCATTGGCTTGTTATTAAGGTAGTATGTAGTTATGTAAATTGGCCTATGTCAGCTAATGATGTTATGAGCCTATATGATTATTCTTATGCATGTATGTTATTATCTCTTGTGATGTGGCTTACAGCATGTATGCCTAGAGATTGAATTGAGATTCATTGATGAGTTAGTAACTGATACAAGATTAAGCGATTGGTAAATAGTTAATAATGCCTCATGAATGGTTTGTGGATATGATTATGCACGCCTAGTGATGGACATGAGGTTTGTGACGTAATGATACTTATGACAAGTATGTGGTAATGATGTGAGTAAATTCTATGATATTTATTACATAAGAAATTGACATTAGCATAACATGTTTGTAGATGTTTAAGAGCTCATTTATGTCATGTTGTATGTTATTGGATAAGTATGTGTGCATATGTTGTGAGGGTGACCAATTTCTTGGAAAATAGCCTTGTAATTGTTTACACGGGTAGACACACGGGCGTGTGTCTAGACCGTGTGTGACACACGGTCTGCCCCTATGGGCGTGTGTCATGGTTGTGTTTTAAAGCCAGTGTTGCACATGGGCTAAGGGGAAGGGCGTGTCCCAAGCCACATGGTCGTGTGTGACTACACGGTCTGTAATGCCCCATACCCGAGACCGTTTCCGGAGTCGAACACGAGGTCTTAACGGACTTAATTCATTACTTAAACAACTCATACAATTCAGTTTAAAATTTCCAGACAAGCTGGCTAACTGCATCACAGTTGCTTTAAAAATCATATCTTGAGTTCCGAAACTCAAAATCCAATTCCATAAGTTTTTCCTGAAACTATACTCATATATCTATCTAGTAATTTATTTCTATAATTTTTTGTTGGGCCAATTAGTACAGTTTATTAGTTAAAGTCTCCCCTGTTTCAGGGTTCGACTACTCTGACCTCTATGTATTACGAATCAGATATCTCCCTGTACAGAGCTTCAATGACTATACCGTTTATCTCTAATAAAACTAGACTCAATAAGGAATCTGTAAATATAAATCATGACTTCTAATTATCTTTGTAAAATTTATGGTGAATTTCCAAAGTCAGAACAGGGGATCTAGAAATCGCTCTAGCCCTGTTTTACAAAAATTTAAACATCTCATAAAATATAGCTCATATACCTGTTTCGCTTCTTCCATATGAAAATAGACTCATCAAGATTCGATTCCATAACTTATTCATTATTTAATTCCATTTCTACTATTTTTAGTGATTTTTCAAATTCACGTCACTACTGCTGTCTGAATCTATTTTATGGTAAATTTTACCTATTTCATGGTTTCCATGGATTAGCTAGCAATTTGACATACATAACACCAAATATGATCATGATTAGCCATTCCAATGGCTAATCATTACCGAGCATTTCCATACCCTCAATAACCATATCATAAGACCATATATACAAAATGATTATAATGCTATACATGCCATACTCAAAATATACAAGCCATTATGCCAAGATGGTATACGGATAGTGTGAGCGAGCCTCCGACCGTTCCCGATTTCTGAGCTGGCTTGTCAAAACTACAAGGAATGAAAAGGAGGAAGTAAGCATAAATGCTTAGTAAGCTCACATGCAAATAGCAAGTAACACAACTATATAAGCAAACATAAAATATCATTTGCATAATCATCACCGAGGCATTCATATCACATTTTCATTTATCATCTTACCATATTGTTGTTATATTGAGTTTTCAACCCGAGGGTTAAGTACATACCTGTTCAAAGTATCCATTTCACAACACTTACCAATACGTCCCTTTCATCTTGAGTATTCCTCCATTTGAGTAGAACTTTACCCGTTGAACACATCGGAATATAATTCGGATACATGGAAAGTTTGCACATAAGTGCCACATATGTAGCCAAGCTACTATGTAACCCGCCCATAAGCAAACTCGGACTCAACTCAACGAGCTCGGGCGTTCGCATCCATGAGTGAACTCAGACTCAACTCAACGAGTTCGGATGCCTAGTTACATCTCACGAACTCGGACTCAACTCAACGAGTTTAGACATTTGCATCCATAAGTGAACTCGGACTCAACTCAACGAGTTCGGATGCCCAAATATCCTAGTGACATGTCACTTGTATCCTAATATATTCCTAAGGTTCAAACGGGATTTTCCTCGAACGCATTTCCATGCCATCTTCCGTAAAATACCGAAACCAATACTCAGTAGCACTTTATATTTAACAAATAATTCACATAATTTGCATTTTATTCGAAAATAACCACAAAGCATATATCTCATGATAAAAATCAGCATATCATATAATTAATATCAATAACTTAAAAATAACAATTATACTACATTATTTACACATGAACTTACCCCGTATGCGAAAATGGCTACTTTTACCATTTCGTCCACAACTTGGTATTTTCCCCATTTTAGCCCGAATTTTAGTTTTCCTTACTCTATCATTTAAAATATAGTCTAATTAGGACTCACATTATTCAAATTGACCCAAACTCATATTTTGGAAAAATTCCAGTTTTGCCCCTAAACTTTCACATATTTACACTTTTGCCCCAAAGCTCGTAAATTAAACTTCAGCCTATTTTCTTATGTTTTATGACATGCTGATCAATTTTCCCTTCTATGGCAACATCAAATTCTCACTCTAACATGTACTTATGACTATTAGGTATTTTTACCGATTAAGCCCTGTTGCTCGTTTTCGCTTAAAACCGAGTAGTACAAGTTGTCTAACATAATTTAAAACCTCATATTCTATCATAAAACACCAAAATACACAAATTTCACCTATGGGTATTTTTCCAAATATGAACCCTAGGTTGAATTATTGCTAGCATAAGCTTAATCGAGCTACTAGGACTCTAAAAACGTAAAAATCATTAAAAACGAGGCTAGAACGGACTTACAATCGAGCTTGGAAGCTTGAAAAACCCTATCCATGGTTTCTCCTTGCTATATTCGGCCATGGGGTTGAAGATGAGCAAAATTGGCTTTTAATTTTGTATTTTAATTCATTTTACCCCTAAATGACCAAAATGCCCTTACTACTAAACTTTCCAAAACTTCCATCCATGTCCAATTTTTGTCCATAGACTTAGAAATTGGTAAAATTGCTATTTAAGACCTCCTAATTAATATTTCAAAACAATTTCATACTAGAAACTTCTAGAATGCAAGTTTTGCAAATTATTCGATTTAGTCCCTAATTTCAATTTAAGTACTTTATGCATAAAATTTCTTCACGAAATTTTCACACAATCATGCAATCATATCATAGACCTTAAAATAATCATAAAATAATTATTTCTATCTCGGATTTTATGGTCACGAAACCACTATTCCGACTAGGCCCAAAATCAGGATATTACACGGTCGATACCCATACGGGCGTGTGGAGCCTTAAAGCATGAAATTTTTCAAGTTTTTCTTAAGTTCTTGGTTTAGTCCCAAACCTCCTCTAATGCATGTTTTGGGCCTTGTGAGCCTGTTTAAGGGACAAAATATATGTGAAATGAAAAGTTTTAAATTGATCAAAATTTTACAGCCAGGTTTTATATAGTTGGTTGAGTTTAAGTCCGGTAACACATCGAATCCTTTCCCGGCGTTGGATACGGGTGAGTGGCGTTACATAAACTGTTTCAAGGTAGAAATACGTTGTTACCTCACGTAATATTTTCTGTGCTTATGAGATTGAATTAATTGTTTGAATTGGAATTAATTGTTTGAATTGGCATAGAGATATGTACAAGAGATTATTTTAATTTCATAAGTATGTATGTGCATTAACACATTTGCTTATTAAAATTTGTTTAATCAGTTGAATTGACATAAAGATATAGTCAAGAGATAAATGGATTTTGGTAGGTAAGTATGTTCACTAGTTAGCAAACTACCGAGTTTTCGTGAATTTATTCGTAACAATATAAACATGAGTTTAATAATTCTAAGTTAAAAAATGTAATTAATCTAGCACAATTATGTCATCTTGATTAAAATCATCTTTTGAAATCGCGCATTGGAACTTTTATTTTATTTTTATTTACTTTACTTAGTTAAAATCTTAGTTTTTAATCACCTCCTCAAATCAAAATATTTTTCTCTACCAAAGTGTTTATAATTGATTCATAAATAATTCTTTTCACAGTCTCAGTGGGTGCGATAACTCGACATTTACTTGTCACTTTATTACTTGTTGAGATTGTGTACACTTGCACATTTCCACTGTTTTATATGCCTATACCATTGTTTCATTTTCCTTATAGTTTTCACTTGCTAAATATTTCAAGCGGATCGCTCGGAAGCTTACACTATCTCATCGTTGATTTGGTAGCTTTTTCACCGTTTCAAAGTTCAGTTTTCTGGTGTAAATATGTGTTATGTGTTGGTTAACCTGGTCAATGACATAGCTTGTGTAACACCCCTTACCCTAGATCGTCGCCGGAGTCGAGCATGAGGCGTTACCTGACTTAACTTACTAATTCGGGGCATAAAATTTGCTTTTAAAATTAATTTATTTACATTCATTCAATATGTCCCTAAAAAGGGCCCTTGAGACCCTAAAACATGCAATTGAAATGGTTCGGGACCAAACCGGGAACATTTAAAATTTTCTGAATACTTAGACAAATCAAAACAATTTATTTTATTATTCCTTATAAAACTGCCCACCTGCGTCATAGTCACTAAATAAATCATAACTCAAGTCAAAAAACTCAAAATTCAAATTTGTGAATTTTCCCTGAAACTAGACTCATATATCTTCTTGCTAATTTGTTTCCAGAATTTTTGGACTAGCCAATTAGTACAGTTTTTTAGTTAAAGTTTCCCCTATTACACTGTTTGACTACTCTAACCTCTCCTTACTACGAATCAAATTTCTCCCTGTACAGAATTCAAATAACCATTACGTTTGTTTTTCTTGAACATAGATTCACTAAGGAATCTATAAATATAAACTATAACTTCTAATTCATTTTGTGAAATTTTTAGTGAATTTATAAAGTCAAAATAGGGGATTCAGAAATTGCTCTGACCCTGTCTCACTAAAATTCAAATATCTCTTAATATACACTTTTTTTGCTTACTATGTTTATTTCATATGAAAATAGACTCGATAAGATTTAATTATATATCTCATTCATCACCTAATTCCTTTTCTACCATTCTTGGTGATTTTTCATTTTCATGTTACTACTGCTGTTCAATACTGTTTTAATGCTAATTTTACTTTTTCATGATTTTTTTGTATTAACTACCATTTAGGCATACATAACACCAAAACATTTTCTTGATTAGCCATTTCAATAGCTAATCATTATCAAATATTTACATACCATTCTTTAGCCATATCATAAGGACATACACACAAAATGGCTAAGTCCCTATACATGCCATAAACTAGAATGTTTGTAAACAAAGATACCCATTTGGTAACTTGATAGTCGATAGTGTGAAGTGATCTCCGATGACCTCCAACTCGAGCTTTCTTTTAAGTACTCTTAAACATGGGAAAGTGAAAAAAGTAAGCTTATAAAGCTTAGTAAGTTCACATGTAAAATAATAAGCATTAGCAATAAATTATCTTACTACTATGATGTCATAATTTGCTTAAATAATGTTTAGTTCTTACTTTCCCATCTTACTCATTGGTAACCTTGCCAAAGGCTCAGAATACAAAAGGCACCTTACTTAATAGCTTGCTTACATACCTGCAACATCTCACTTAACACATGAGTACTCTTTCATAATATAGACATATTGCCATTCATGTCATAAAGTGTCACAAGCATAACTGAAAACTCATCACTTACTAGTATTTGATAATCTCAATTACTTACAATCTCAATATTAAATAAGCCTGAAATGTATACTTGTACTCTTTCTTCATGTTCTCACATTGTCGTTTCTTTGACTTACTCTGTGGATTACTCTGGAACCTTTCCCTTTTTGAACTTACCATTGCCATGTCTTGACATGGTTTTATGTGGTATCCTCGCCTTATGAACTCACCAATGCCATGCCTTGGCATGGTCTTACATGGGACCTTTGCCTTATAGTAACTCATCAATGCCATGTCTTGACATGGTCTTACATGATTTCCTTGCCTTACAGAACTTATCAATGCCATGCCTTGGCATGGTCTTACATGATATCCTTATCTTACCAAATGCCATGTTCCAAACATGGTCTTACATGGTATCCTTGTCTTAGTGCCAATGCCACATCTTGATGTGGTCTTACATGGAGTCCTTAATCAATGCCGATGCCATGTCTTAACATAGTCTTACAAGGGATCCTTGCCTTACCAATGCCATGTCTTGACATGATCTTACATGGTATCCTTAACCGTCAATTCCTCCTTAAATGACATGTTATGAACATGGAATTTTCCATCAATTCTTCCTTAATTTCCATGGTACAACCATGGACTTTGAGATATCAATGCCTTGTCAAGTCATAGCTGAAACATACTTGCTCAAATTCTTAAGGTTAGTCGCATAACTCAATAATAACAATACTAATAATAATAATTGCATAATAATAAAATGTTACTCAACTTACATACTTATATTCTCAATCTCATCATATCATCAACTTAACTTATTCTCATCAAACTATGCTACTCAATACTTGTTATCATACAAAGCCATAATACAAAATATGGTCTTACATATAAATTATACAAGTTCTCTTTCCAATATCAAATTATTATCGAACATTAATCATTATATCTGAAACTCAATACTAAAGTATTTATGACCAAATTATCAATTTATCATTCAAATATGCATAATTAAATGCTTATTAAACATATGAACTTACCTCGATACCAAAATGACCATTTTACCAACTTTCCCAATTTTCGATTTTTCTCTCGTTCTAGGTCCAAATCTCACTTTCTGGGATCTAAACATCATATTTCACTTATTTAATTAATGTACTATTTAAAACATTCCCTAACTCAAACTTTGGCAAAATTATAATTTTGCCCCTAAACCTTTACAAAATTACAATTTTGCCCCTAGGCTCGGAAATTAAAATTTATCCATTTTTCTTAAGTTTTATGACACGTGAACATTTTTCCCTTCTATGGAAACATCAAATTCCCACTCTATCATGTACTTATGAACATTAGGTATTTTTACCGATTATGTCGTTTTACTCGTTTTCACTTAAAATTGCTTTGCAAAAGTTGTTTAACATAATTTCAAGCTTTATATTCTACCAAAAACATCAAAATAAACACATTTAACCTATGGGTATTTTTCCAAGTATGAAACCTAGCATGAATTATTGCTAGAATAAGCTAAATCAAGTTACCAAGACTCTAAAAACGTAAAGAATATTAAAAACGAGGCTAGAACAGACTTACTATTGAGCTTGGAAAGCTTGGAAACCCTAACCATGGCTTCCCCCATACTATATTCGGCCTTCATGAAGAAGATGAACCAATTTTGGCTTTAGTTTCCCTTTTTAATTCTTTTAATTAGTAAATGACCAAAATGCCCTTAAAGGCCTTTCTTTCAAATTTGTCCTATTCTTGCCCATTTTTTTCCAAACTTAAATATAATGGTCTAATTACTAAATAAGTACCTCCACTTTAAGAACCCATTTCAATTAAATCCCCTTTATAATCTAGAACACACATTTTGCTAATTTTACAATTTAGTCCTAATTATCAAATTAGGCACTTATACATAAAATTTCTTCACGAAATTTTCACACAATTATTAAATCAATGAATAAACCTTAAAAATTAATCGAAATATTTTTTTTTGACCTCAGATTAATGGTTTCGTAACCACTATTCTATTTAGGCCCTATTTCGGGATGTTACAGCTTAAGGTCCATTTATGTTTAACTTTGCATATTGATATGGTTTTAGATATGGAATATGTATATATAAGCTTGAAATTGACAAAGTTGAAGTCATCAAATAGCTTGAATGGATGCTATGGTACACTATTGGAATGAGTTTGAAATTGTGTGTAATTTGAGATGGTATATGGTATTAGGTGAAATGTGATCTTTGATTAAGAAATGGTAGGATTTATGCTAATGAACTTATTATGTAATAGTTTGTTTATACAAGAGTAAATCATTTGGTTGGTATGTTTTGGTGAGTTTTGATTCAGTTGAGAATGGTCTTTAGTGATTGTTGTGAGTGTTTGAAACATTTGGAATATTTAGTTGTGAAAATTGTAGGAATTTTGAAGAAACAGTCTGTGATGTTGTGATGTCAAACATATGTCGTTGCGATGAGCTATTGGTTCTAGGTCATGGCGCGACAAGGAACCTCGTCGCCACAATAAATTCAAGTCAATATTTCACATCGCGACGTCATTCTAATAGTTTGTGATGTAACAACCCCTTTTTTAATGGTGTCGTGGTTTTAGGACCACAATTCCAACCAATGTGTCAGTAAATAATAATTATTTAATATTTACGAGTCTAATAGAGTTTCGTAATAAAGTTTGGATTAGTAATTTTGGTGTTTGATTGATTAATTAAGATTTTAGGACTAATTTGTAAACGAGGTCAAAGTTTTACTACCATGAAGTATTAAATAGAACAACGGTCAATTGAATAATTAGACCAAGATGTGTTTATGCTAGTGGATTTATATGTCATCATCCATGTTAATAAAGGCTTAACTAAGCTTAAAGATAAGTTAATTATGGCTTAATTAAACAAAAGATGGCATTTTCCATCATCTTCTTCATCTTTATTTTTCCATGGCCGAATGTTGAGAGAAAGAATAGGGTTTTCACATTTCAACCTTTAAGTTTTAATTGGTAAGTAATTTCTAACTCGTT
Organism: Gossypium hirsutum; assembly: GCF_007990345.1. Classification (NCBI taxonomy): domain Eukaryota; kingdom Viridiplantae; phylum Streptophyta; class Magnoliopsida; order Malvales; family Malvaceae; genus Gossypium; species Gossypium hirsutum. Next base: position 66,481,561 of record NC_053431.1, read on the forward strand.
TTTAGTGAAATCGGAATGGTGGTTTTAGGACCACAAATATGACAATTAAAATTTTATTTTATTATTATTTTAATATTTATGTAATGTTAGTAAGGTCATATAAAAATTTCGTTAAGAAATTTTGACGTTCACATGCTTAATTATGTGAAAAGGGCTAAATTGTAAGATGTGAAAAGGGCTAAATCGAAAAAAGTACAAAAGTAGAGTTCTAATAGTTAAAGGTGTCAAATAGCTATGAAATTTTAATCTAAGGGACTTCGATGGTAATTAGACCAACTAAAGTGATATTGGATATTTATGAACATGGTTTTAATCTAAAGGACTTCGATGGTAATTAGACCAACTAAAGTGATATTGGATATTTATGAACATGGTTTTAATGAAATTAATAAAGTTTTTAAAGGTTAAGATGCTAATTAGGTAAATTAAGTTAAAAAGAAAAGAAAAGAAAAGAAAAGCTATCATCTTTTATTTTTTGTAACACCCTTAACCCGTATCCATCACCGAAATAGGGTTACGGAGTATTACCAAAAGTTTACATATCAAAACTATCAAATATTCAAAACATTTAAATCATAACATCATTGATAACAAAATTAATCAATCTCACACATATTGTCCCTTATACGAGCCCTCGAGGCCCTTAAAGCACATTAGAAATGAGTTTGGACTAAATTGAAAACATATAGAATTTTTACAAAAAGTTGAAAATTTTCATACTGCAATGACTGTGAGGCCAAGCCATGTGACTCACACAGTTGAGACACATGCCCGTGTTTTAGGCCGTGTGGGCATTTGAAATAGGGACACACGGCTATGTCCCAACCCGTGCCCATGCCTGTGTAACTCTCTGACTTGGGTCACACGGCCAAACCACATGCCTGTGTGCTAGGCTGTGTACCCCTCGAAATGGCCTCACGCGCCTGTGAGCCAGGCCGTGCACGAGGTAGTGTAACTGCCTAACTTGCAACCCTTTATAACCTATAGGGGACACATGACCGTGTTGCATGGCCGTGTGTCACACACAACTGAGACACACACCCGTGTCTTAGGCCGTGTGGATGAAAAATAGGTTATTTTCAAGGCATTCTTCTCACCCAAAGCATGCACACACTTGCAACTCTTTTTCACATATAATCAAGCATTCAAGGTGCACCTAAACCATACATAAACAAGCTAAAACAATATGGTATATGTTTATACAACCAATATGCCCAAAAGGCACCTCAATCACAATGATCAAACATGTATTACACATTTGCAGATTTTAACCAAAAATTAACCAACTTGTAACTAAATTTATGCCAAAACTTACCATTTTGTTCACATATCAAAATTACACTCATTATACCAATTTGGCCATTCAATATTTGTCAACTAAACTTAGCAAAATTTGCCATATATGTCAACTACGTCGAATATACCAACATGACCACATTCAAGCATATCAAAGAGCAACTCATAGCATCCATTTTAATACCATTCCAACTTTCATCAATTAAACACCATAAAGACCATAATATCAACCATTATAAGGCCTCTTATACATACCAACATAACAACTATTCCATCACCCAAAAGACCATAATTACAAGCCACCTAATGGTTATATCATCAAACAAAACTCTTATACATGCAATTATAACCATGACTTATAAACATCAAAACGATTTAGCTGATGGATAGTGTGATAGATCTCCGATAAGCTTCCAACCTATAACATCCTGAAATATGGTCTAGTTGGAATAATGGTTTCAAGACCACAAATCTGACATTAAAATATTTAGATTTTGATCATTATGAGATTTATAATATAAGATTATGCATTTGGTAAAGTTTCATGAGGAAATTTTAAGAATAAAGTGTCCAATTACAAAATAAGGACTAAATTGAATAAGATGCAAAACTTGGTTTTAGGTGCAATTTGTGAGAAATTGTTTTGAAATATGAATTAGAAGGTCCTAAAGAGCCCAATTTCTAAAATTTTGGACAAATCTGAACATCTATGGAAATTTTTGTAAGTTTATTGAGCAAGGGCATTTTGGTCATTTGGATATTAAATGAATTAAAAAGGGAAAAGAGCTAAAAATCAGATCATCTTTCTCATGTTGCTGCCAAAAATTCAAAGGTACCATAGCTAGGGTTTCTTCAACTTTCAAGCTTGATAGTAAGTCAATCCTAGCCCCGTTTTTAATGTTCTTTGTATTTTTGACATCCTTGCAACTTGCTCTCTTCATTTCTACCCATATTTCATGCTAGGGTTTATTTTTAGAAAATTACCCATGCAAGAGTTAGATGTATTTTGGTGGATTATTGAAGAATATGATAGTTTAAGGTATGGAGAACAACTTTTGTTAAGAGATTTTGCATGGAAACCCTAAAAATGGCTTATTTGTAAAAGTTATGAAAATGGGTAGAAAAGTGTGAAATGAAGGAAAGTATGGGCTGCTTTAAGTACAAGAGGTATTTGACTAGACTTGGGTAACCAAAAAATCACTTGCATTTCTTCATACGAGCCTAAGGACTAATTTGTGAATAAGTAAAAGTTTAAGGGTAATTTTATCAAAGCATGAATTTAGGGTCGATTTGAGTAATGCATAAAGTTAATGAGCTAAATTTGTTATGATAGATTAAGAAATACGAGAACTGAGTCTTGATAAAGGCAAGAACAAAGTGTACGAGGCATAGGCACTATTTCGAATATTTTGTACCGAGGTAAGTACATGTACAAATAAATACCTTAATTAATGTTTTAAATGTTTAAATAACATACGGATAATTAATATATTATTTGGTTACCTTGTTGCTATAATATGTTTTGATGTTTTATTCTTATGTTACAAGTGTTGCCATGTTAGCATTAGTATATGATAAGGTCATATGTTATAAGGCCAACATTCCAAGAATGTTTGACAAAGAGACGTAAGTCCGGAAATCCCATTTGAACTTAGGAATAGGTAAGGATACAAGTGACATGTCACTAGGATAGCTATGTAAGTATGAGTTCGTTTGATGACACGATACATGCTAGGTCCAGGAGCTTGTGTAGCCCCGTTAAGAGGCATGTAATTATGTGGTACACGCTAGGTCCGGGAGCTTATGTAGCCCTGTTGAGAGGCGTGGTAATGTGATACACGCTAGGTCCGGGTGCTCATATGTAGCCCTATTGAGAGGCGTGCTTTGTCATGATTATGGAACTTCAGTGCATTTATATCCGAGTATCCTATCCATTATTCCAAATGTTCAACGGGTAATGTATACGAGGTTTGAACGTAAACTAAGTAAAATGCATATGTGTACAAGGGAGCAAAGGTATGTGTTTAATCTATGTATTTCTATGACTATGATCATCCATGGCAATATATGTTTTTATGTATTATGCTTATAAATAAAATTTAGATCACATGTTTGATGAAAGGTATGAAAAAGTGACAAAAATATTGTAACACCCCGTACCCGAGTCCGTCGCCGGAGTCGGACACGAGGGGTTTGCAGACTTAAATCACTTCTTTGCACAATCGATTTTAAATTTTCCAGGCAAGCTGGCTAACTGCGTCACTGTCACCTTAAAAATCATATCCTGAGTTTCACAACTCGAAAATAAGCTTCGTGATTTTTCCCTGAAAATAGACTCATATATTCATCTACAATTTTTTTTCTAGAATTTTTGGTCAGGCCAATTAGTACAGTTTATTAGTCAAAGGCTCCCATGTTACAGGGATCGACTACACTGACCTTTGCGCATTACCGCTTGGATATCTCCCTTTACAGGGCTTCAATACTGATGTCGTTTGTTTCTATAGAAACTAGACTCAAAAAGGAATCTATGCATATATGGCATGACTTCTAATTATCTCTGTTTAATTTATAATGAATTTCCAAAGTCGGAACAGGGAATCCAGAAACCGTTCTGGCCCTGTCTCACGAGAACCTGAATATCTCTTAACATACTGTCCATATGATCGTTTCGTTACTTTCCTATGAAAATAGATTCATCAAGGTTCATTTACATAATTTATTCACTATTTAATTCCATTCCTACTATTTTTAGTGATATTTCACATCCACATCACTGCTGCTGCCAGCATCTGTTTTTTTAAGGTAAACTTTACCTATTTCATGATCCTCCATGGATCAACTAGAGTTTGTCATACATATTCCAAAAGTGATCAAGAATAACCCTTCCCATGGCTAACCGTTACCAACATTTCCATACCTCTCGACGGACAACATACAAAACGATTATAATGCTATGATCAAAGTATATTTAAGCCATTTTCGCATGGCTATCCAAATTTATACAAAACCGAAGGGAACATGACCAACAACAAAAGGGTAGTCCTATACATGCCATTTCAAAGTTCAACCAAAATTGTACCAAAAGGGGGCTTTGATAGTGTGGGAGACTTCGACTTCCAAAAATTTCGAGTCTGATAGCTGACGAGCCAAAATCTATAAAACAGAGAAACAAAGAAACGGAGTAAGCAATTTATGCTTAGTAAGTTTTGAGCAAGGGATTCCAGCACAACAAAAGTATAGCATTCATATAGCTAAACGGATAATTTCATATGCACAAATTTTCAATATCATACTTACTTCACATTACCAACCCTTATGTTCATACACAAAAGATCAACTTAGCCAAAGGCCGGTAGCCCATTTATCGACTGAGCGAATACAGATTTGTAAGGGATCAACTAATTCAAAGCACACACGAAACATACCTCATCGCTGGGATTTTACGAGCGTATTAATTTAAATTTTTACAGCAAGATCGCTCGTTCCCAAATCAAGCATCTTCGGGGTTTAGCCGGATATAACCACTCGCACAAGGCCTTCGGGTCTTAACCCGGATATGGTCACTAGCATAAATGCCTTCGGGACTTAGCCCGGATATAGTCGCTAGCACAAATGCCTTCGGATCTTAGTCCGGATGTAGTCGCTTAGCACAAAAGCCTTCGGGACTTAGCCCGGATATCATTCGAGTAACCATGCACATATATCAATAAATCATGACACATTCATATTTCATTTTCATTACCAAAGCTCAAACATAAGACACTTATCACATTTACAATTTCGGCTCAATCGCCACATATAAGAGCATGATTTTGATTTACTTAAGACATAATCTAATCGAATCATAATTTAAGTCCCATTACTCGAAAACTTACCTCGGATGTTGTCGAACGATTCCGATGGCTATTCGACCACTTTTTCCTTCCCTTTATCGGATTTAGTTCCCCTTTGCTCTTGAGCTTAATTTAACAAATAAATTGATTTAATCATTTGAGCATCGAAAAGAGGAACTCAAGGTACTTGGCCCACATATATTCATTAGACATTAAAGTCACATATGTACGGAATCATGAATCAAACTCAACACATTAGTTAATACTCTCCTTAGCCGAATTTTCTAAGTCAAGATAAAGCCTTCAATATGCTTACCTATGGCCGAACAACACATCAACCTATGTACTCATTCATGTGGCCGATTATGCATGTCTATGTTGAGGCCAATTATATACTCAATACCACACACAAATGGCATACCTTTTACTAACTAATGCATTACATATTATAACTCAATACGCATCCATCATGTACTCCATAACCGAAACACCATCATATGTAAATATATACCTTGAGATATTGTATATGTCATACCAATACGTCATGTGCAAACATATATATATATATGTGCAAGAGCCGAATCTCAAAGTTGATTATAACTAAACATGAACATAAATCCAAAACACAAATCTTACCTACCATGCAATAAGCATAAATCATACTTATGGATATACCATGGCCGAATACATCACAACACCATACCATTTCAATTTTGGTCATGGTTAAACAAAGAACTTAATGTCTCACTCAAAAATGCTAAAAAGAAAATCCAAGAGTCATCAATCCACCATCACATGTATCATTAACAAGCTTCATATTTAGCATGCAATGGCATTAACACAAAATCCACCTAGGCCGAATATCATCCCCATGACATAGCAAAGATTTGAACCATGGGCTAATTAGAACTCAAGCTAGCAACTAAAAACATGCATGAATCTCATGGCACAACCTCAAACATACCTTAATCTAGATACAAGTATGGCCAAACCTCCTCCTAATCCTCTTCCAAACCAAACATGAAGCAAGAACTCCTTCCTCCTTCCTTAGAATTTTCGGCCAAAAGAAATGAAAAAGGATGAACAAATTTTTTTTTTCTTTAACTCACGGCAATGGGGGGGGGAACACTCACACACATTCTTTCTTTTTTTTTCCATTTCTTTATTACCCATACTCCTTATTTTATTTTTCCTAACATACCTCACTAACATAACATGTTTGTGACATGTTTCCACTCATAGCATGGCCGGCCACTACTAATTAGGGGGGAAATTTGACATGCAAGTCCTCCCTTTTTATTACATGCACTATTAGATCCTTATAGATTAGCCTATCACATTTCAAAAGTGTCACACAAATCCTACTAACTGAATTCACATGCAATCGACTAAATCGAAGCTTGAAATTTTCACACATTCATAATTACATATTCTAGACAATAAATATCACATTCAAACATTTCGGTGACTCGGTTTAGCGGTCCCGAAACCTCTTCCCGACTAGGGTCAATTTTGGGCTGTCACAGATATAAATAATATTCTATGGTTTAATTAAGATTTACTTTATTTGTATGTGTACTTACTAAGCTTCATAACTTACTCCTCCCTTTTCTATTTCTTTTAGATTCGTCAAGCTAGCTCAAAGAATCGAGAATGTCGAAGTCGGGTCACACTATCAACTAAACTTTGGGTATAATACATTTGATTATTTTGAGTCATGGCATGTATAGGTGATTGTTATTTTGTATATGTGTCATGTCATGTGGCTAGCCCAAAGTAATGGTTCCCTAATTGGTATGATTATTTTGTATATGTCCAAATGAATTGGTCCATATAGTTAATTGGAGTGTTTTCTTATAATTATCTCTTGATTGCATGCCAAATTATGTATGTGATTGTGGTCTATACTAGATAGTAGGATGTTAAGCATGTTGGAGTACATGAGGGTTCTTGGGTGACCAATTACTTGGATGATAGCCTCCAAATAGTCCACATGAATAGACACATGGATAGGTGTCTTGTAATATCCCGAATTAGGGTCTAATCGGAATAGTGGTTTTGTGACCACAAATTCGAGATAGAAATAATTATTTTATAATTATTTTTATGTTTATGATATGATTGCATGATTTTGTGAAAATTTCGTGATGAAATCCTATGCCTAAAGTGCTTAAATTGAAATTAGGGACTAAATCGAATAATTTGCAAAACTTGCATTCTAGGAGTTTTTAGTATGAAATTGTTTTGGAATATTAATGAGGAGGTCTTAAATAGCAATTTGACCAATTTCTAAGTTTATGGAAAAAAATTGGACGTGGATGGAATTTTTGGAAAGTTTAGTAGTAAGGGTATTTTGGTCATTTAGTTATTAAAATGAATTAAAAACAAAATTAAAAGCCAATTTTTGCCCATCTTCTTCATTAGGCCGAAATTTCAAGGGTTCTCCATGGTTAGGGTTTGTTTCAACCTGTCAAGCTCCATAGTAAGTGATTCCAAGCCCCGTTTTTAATGTTCTTTACGTTTTTGGAATCCCGGTAGCTCGATTAAGCTTATGCTAGCAATACTTCAACCTAGGGTTCATATTTGGAAAAATACCCATAGGTGAAATTTGTGTATTTTGGTGTTTTATGATATAATGTGAGGTTTTAAATTATGTTAGACAACTTGTACTACTCGGTTTTAAGCGAAAACGAGTAAAAGGGCTTAATCGGTAAAAATACCTAATAGTCATAAGTACATGTTAGAGTGTGAATTTGATGTTGCCATAGAAAAGAAAAATGATCAGCATGTCATAAAACATAAGAATAAGGGATGAAGTTTAATTCCCGAGCCTAGGGGCAAAAGTGTAATTATGCAAAAGTTTAGGGGCAAAAATGTAATTTTGCCAAAGTTCGTATTAAATGCTGTTTTGATGAATGTATGTATTAAATAAGATTAATTTGGTATTATAGATCAGGAGAAATGAGATTCAAGTCGCGATCGAGGGAAAAATAAAGTTTACGAAGAATAGGCTCGATTGCTAATAATTTTGTACCGAGGTAAGTTCATGTGTAAATGTAGTAACATAATTGTCATTTTAAGCAATTTAATGTTGTTTATATGATATGATGCTGATTATTATCATGAAATATTATGCTTTGTGGTTATTGTTGAATAATATGTAATTATGTGAATTACTTGATAAGTATGAACTATCACCGAAGTATCGATTTCGATATTCCGTGGAAGACAGAAAAGATGTGTGATCGAGGAAAATGCCCGTTTGAACCTTGGGAATAGATTAGAATACAAGTGACATGTCACTAGGATGGTTGAGTTCCAAACTTGTTGAGTTGAGTCTGAGTTCGTGAGATGTAACTAGGCATCCAAGCTCGTTGAGTTGAGTCCGAGTTCACTTATGGGCGGGTTACATGGTAGCTTGGCTACATAAGTTCCGCAGGCTATTGAGTTTGTCTAGCTGCGGGTATGGCTCTTATGTTCATGAGATCTGCGTATTCGAATTATATTCCGATGTGTTCAACGGGTGAATCTTACGTGAATAAGAAGAAGGCCTAAAACAAAGGTGACATGTTGGTAAGTGTGGTAAATGAGAAAATTTGACAGGTATGTGCTTAAACCCTCGGGTTGAAAACTTGGTATGATGAAATCGGAGAAAGATATTAAATGTAAATGAAACATGAATGTCTTGGTGTTGTTTATGCAAATGATGTTTTATGTGAGATTGTGTGATTATGTTACTTGCTATTTGCATGTGAACTTACTAAGCATTTGTGCTTACTCCCTCCTTTTCTTTCATTGTAGTTTTGACAAGCCGGCTTGAGAATCGAGATAGGTCGAAGACTCGTTCACACTATCCGAAGGCTTAAATTGGTAAAGTGGCTTGTGTATTTTGAATGTGGCGTGTATGGCAAAACACTCACTTTGTGTAATTGATCTTATGATATGGCTATGGTTTGGTAAGAAAAGGGTTTGTAATGATTAGCCATTGGAATGGCCAATCTAAGTCATATTTGATATTATGTATGTTTAAAATGCTATTTAGTCCATGAAAATCCTTAGTAAAGTGAAATTTGCCATAAAACAGAATCTAACAGCAGCAGTGATGTAAATTTGAAAAATCACTAAAAATAGTATAAATGGAATTAAATGATGAGTAAGTTATGAAATTGAATCTTAATTAGTATATTTTCATATGGATTGAACAAAACAGTTATATAAATTATATTTTATGATATATTTGAATTTTTGTGAAACAGGGCCAGAGTGATTTCTGGATCCCCTATTTTGACTTTAAAAATTCGTCATAAATTGTAAACAAATAATTAGAAGTCATAATTTATATGTATAGATTCCTTATTGAGTCTAGTTTTAATAGAAACAAACTTCATAGTCATTGAAATACTGTACGAAGAGATATCTGATTCGTAATATACAGAGGTCAGAGCAGTCTAACCCTGAAACAGGGGAGACTTTAACTAATAAACTGTAATAATTGGCTTGACCAAAAATTCTAGACAAAACTTAGTAAATCGATATATGAGTCTAGTTTCAGGGAAAATTTATGAAATTGGATTTTGAGTTTCGGAACTCGAGATATGAATTTTTAAGAGAATGTGACGCAGATTGCTAGATTGACTGGAAATTTTAAAAATAAATTGTTTGAGCTGTTTAAGTAATGAATTAAGTCTGTTAACACCTCGTGTTCGACTCCGGCAACGGTCTCGGGTACAGGGCGTTACATGTCTAAACCGTGTGTGACACACGGACAGCCCACACGGGCGTTTCGTTCAGCCATGTTTCCCCTGCACCCCAAAATTTCCTTGTTGCATCCTTTGTAGTAACTACACAGGTTGGAGACACGACCGTGTGTCTCATCCGTGTGTGACACACGGGCAGACCACACGGACGTGTGTGTTGGCCGTGTACTCCTAAATGAATGATGATGTCATAAATAGAATGTCCAGGTTTTTGAACACGGGCGACAACACGGGCGTGTCTAGGCCGTGTAGGGGACACAGGCCTAGGACATGGGCGTGTGTCTAGGCCGTATGAAAAACCACTACACCTTGAACTGAATTAAATAAATTTCAGGATCCCACACGGGCTAGGGGCATGGGCATGTCCCAAGCACACGAGCATGTGGTGTGCCTCTACATGGGCGTGTGAGGCTAGAGTACAAAAAATTTCTTAAGTTTTTCATACGTTCTCGGTTCAGTCGTGGACCACTTCAAATGTATGCTTCGGGCCTCGTAAGGCCATATAAGGGACAAAATGATGGAATTGAAATTTTATAACTCGCATTTTTGTTGGATGTTTGTATGTTCATCTGGTAATGCCTCGTACCTTATCCCGATCTCGGGTACGGGTAAGCGGGTGTTACACAACCCGAACGAGCATCCGACTCACTATAAAACATGGAAAAATAACACAAAGCAAGCATGAATGCTTAGTAAGTTTGTATAACATAGAACTTAAACTTACCATTTCATTAAATAACATTAAAACTTAGCATGGCATAATCCAACCAATAGCTTGGCCAAAGCCTAAGCGTAAACACAAACAGGTTAGTATGATTGATATAAAATGTAGGCAATTTAACCGTGGATGTCCACTACACTTAATCATGTATCATATGAATATATAATCCATCTCAACTTACATATTTCCATGTATCACCAATTCAATGAAATTCATATATGTACATGCCTTAGTTCATATCGATCTCTTACCGTTTCCTTTCAAAATCATATCTGTTGAACCGTTTAGAATACCGTTGGATACCTGGGATAGCTCATACAAAGTGTCTAACATATAATCATAGTCCATCAATTCCTTTACATATATGCTCACATGAGCTGTGAAAATGGGCCTTCTCACACGAGCTATGGGTCGAAACGTAGCTACACGATGCTACTCAAAATTAGATGTGGACTATCTGCAACACATGTCGAATCTCAGCCATCGGTAGGACATTCAAGACTAGCACCTGAAACATGTAAACTCTAATGACATGTCATTTCTATCCTACGAATTCCTAAGGTTCAAACGAGGCTCGATAGTTAACGTAACATCGTTGGATATGCGACAAATATATACGTGGCAATCCACAATACATAGGTGTTTCAAATAAAAAATATAATGTAATTACACGAACTTACCTCGACGATAAAATGTAGATATGGAGTTGATTAATCCGAAACTTTATCTTTGCCCCGATCTAAGACCGTAGAGGTTTTTCTTAATCTAAATGAATAAATTCAATTCATTTAATAACCATTCTATTCAATTCAATCCCAAATAAATGTTTTTACAAAAGTACACTTTTGCCCTTATAATTTTGATTTCATTACAATTTAGTCCTTAAGCTCATAAAATGAAATTCATCCAAAATCATCCTTAACCCATGCTAGCCAAATTTCATTTAGGTCCCTAGCATCTCATACATTTCATTATTTTCACAATTTCACCATGAATATTTTACAATTTTCAATTTAATCCCTATTTGACATTTTCAACAAAATTCACTTTACAAAAGTTATTTACAACAAAATTCATTTTCTTCCATTAAACATCACAAGCATCATGCATTCATTCATGGAAAAACCCTAATCTTTTAACAGTTTTACAAATTAGTCTCTGGGCAAGCTAGATTAAGCTACGGCTCCAAAAACATAGAATTAAAAAGGGGATGAAAATGCACTTACGTGCTAACTAGAAAAGTGACTGAAACCTTCAAGCCCTAACTATGGCTTCTTCCTTGATAAATTTAGTGGTGGTGAAGAAAAAATGATGATATTTTTATGTTATTCTTTATTTTACTTAAGTTATTTACTAATTTACATAAATAACCTTTATATTAACCTTTAATCATCATTTAACTATGTCCAAATATGTCCAGCAACTAAACTAATGGACTAATTACCATTTAAGGACTCCAACATTTAAGTTGTACATCCACTTGGTGCCTTTAGCCTATAGAACTCTACTTTTACAATTTTTACAATTTAGTCCTTTTTATCGAATTAAGCATCCAACCAATAAATTTTTTTAACGAAATTTTCATAAAATAATACTAACATGCTGTTGACATTAAAATAATAATAAAATAAATATTTTTACGTTAGATTTGTGGTCCCAGAACCACTATTCTAATTTTACTAAAAATGGGTTGTTATATTTTCTCTTTTGCCCTAATCAAAATTAAGAAGAAGACTCCATGGATGAATGATCGTTCGGTCAACCTTGAATTCCTTGCATGGTATGATTCTAAGTCTCATTTTTAATGATTTTTATGTTTTTAGAATGGTTGTAGCTTAATCTAGTTAGCTCAGGGATCAATTTGTAAAACTATTAAAGATTTACGATTTTTCCATGAATGTTCTTACATGATTTTTTGTATTTAATGGAATATTATGAGTCCTTGTTGATAAATAAACTAGTTTTGTAAAGTGATTTTGGATGAAAACGACATATAGGGACTCGTTTGTAAAAATGATGAAATTTCATGGTAAATATGTGAAATGATGGTTTGTATGAGTTGATATAGGTCCTTAGAAAAATAAGCTAGCTTGAGGAAAGGATGAAAATGCTTAGAGTTCAATTTATTAACTTAAGGACTACATTGTGAAAAGTTAAAATATTAGGGGCAAAATAGTAATTTTTGTAAAAATATGAAATGTGGACTAAATTGAATTCTAGGGTTATTAAATGAGTTAAAATTTTCTATTTAGATCAAGATAGACCATGAACAGATTTAGATTGAAGAAAAGCTAAAGCCTCAGATTAGTCAATTCTGTTTCTACGCTTTAATTTCAAGGTAAGTTCATAGTGTTTTAGTTCGTAATGAATTTCTATTTGTGTACTTGTATTATGATGCCTTAATTATTACATTTTTAGAAGAATAATGATGAATTGCACATACATGCCCCTGTTTGTACTTCTGTACCTTTGTTTAGATTTTGGTAATTCTAAATCATATTTAATTCATTGTTAGATTAAATGATATACTATGTTTTTACTAAGCTCTATAAGCTTATTTTTTCTGGTGGATTATTTTGTAGATCGTTGTTGTTGACATTTTGGATGGATCAAATCTTCAGATCACACTCCCCATCGATATTGGTATTTTTTTTTGTATTTCCTAGGGTAGTGGCCTGTAAAATGCGTTTTTACTAAGTAAAGGATTTTGAAAGGACCTAATGTGGTTTCCAAACTCATGAAAGATCTAGTTGCCATGGAATGTTTTCTACGAATATTGATAAGCATGTTGATAATAATTTGAGTTTAATTAAAGTAATTTTCCTAGTTATTTATGTTATAATTGTTGCTTATTGTGTTAATTCTGCTAAAATCTATTTCATTCACATAGTTTGTATACTTAGGATAAATTTGCATTAGGGATCATTGCATTTAGTTTCATATAATTAATTTTTCATCACTTCTCAATTATATAGTTTTTATTTATCAAATTGTTAATATAATTTTACAAATTAAGTGACTTAGCACAAAGACAATCCCTGTGGAGACGATAACTCGATACTTACTTATTACTTGATAACGACTGTGTACACTTGCAGAAACCTAAGCATTACAAGTTTTTGGCGCCATTTTCGGGGGTTGTCAACTGTTGCCATAGTCATACTTTGTTAAATTATTTATTTTCAATTTGGTTATTTCTAACAGTACTAACTTATTCTTTTTAATTTTGTGATTTTCTTTTCAGGTGTTTATGAGCATAGATCGGATTATCAATTTACTCCCCGTAGACCCTAAAATTGAGCAATGTTTCAGAAAAAGAAGACTTGAACGAATAGCTCAAAGAAAAGTCAAGATGGACCTTGGAAATTAGAATCAAGACCAATGTAATGAAGCCGATCATGTATGAAATCCCATCCTCATTGCCGATGGTAGGGATCGATGCATCAGACAATATGTTGTGTTGCTTTTTAATGAGTTAATCCAGGAATGAGAAGGCCAGATATTGAAGCAACCCAATTCAAATTGAAACCAGTGATGTTTCAAATGCTACAAACGGTGGGCCAATTTAGTGGTATGCCCACAGAGGATCCATATCTCCACCTTCGATTGTTTATGGAGGTGACTGATTCATTCAAGATAGTCAGTGTGACTGAAGACACACTGAGGTTGAAGTTGTTTCCATACTCGTTACGAGATCGGGCACGAGCATGGCTCAATTCATTGCCACCAAGTTCCATATATACATGGTAAGAATTAGTAGAGAGATTTTTGGTTAAGTATTTCCCGCTTAGCAAGAATGCTAAGTTGAGGAATAAGATCACAACTTTCCAACAATTAGATGATGATTCTTTGTATGAGGCTTGGGAGAGATTCAAGGAGTTACTTCGTAAGTGTCCTCATCATGGAATTCCTCATTGTATCCAGTTGGAGACATTCTATAATGGTCTCAATGCACATATAGGATTGATGGTAGATGCTTTTGCGAATGGTGCAATTTTGTCTCAGTCTTATAATGAGGCTTATGAGATCATTGAGAGGATCGCAAGCAACAACTATAAATGGCCAACAAATCGAACAGCTTCAGGAAGACGTATAGCTGGAGTTCATGAAGTTGATGCTCTCACTTCGTTATTAGCTCAGGTATCATCTATTTTCTCTATGTTAAAGCAGATTACCACTAATAGTGCTAATAATTTTGCAGTTCAGCCACTAAGTCTGTTTGAAGTAGTTTCCTATGTGTACTATAGGGATGGTCATGTTTTCAAGAATTTCTCATTGAATCCCAAGTCAGTATACTATGTGGGGAACCAACACCAAAATAGGAGTGGAAAAGAACCCCAGTCCAACTTCTATAGTCGTTCATGACATAATCACCCTAACTTTTCTTGCAGCAACCAAGGAAATGGACCAAACAACAACTTTATGCAACATAGACTCAACCAATCTCAAAGGTTTAATTAGAAAGCTCCAAAACCACCTCAAGCTAAGGCAACAAACAGTTTGGAGCACTTGTTGAAAGCGTACATGGAAAAGAATGACACTTTGATCTAAAGCCAAGCACCAACACTGAAAAATTTGGAAAACCAAATGGGTGAGTTAGCTACGAAGCTTTGTAATAGACTGCAAGGAACCTTGTCGAGCGATACTGAGAATCCAAGAAATTTGGGTAAATAACATATCAAGGTAGTGGTATTGCGAAGTGATAAAATTCTGGAACACCGATTGATTAAGGTCGAAGATAAGCCCATGGAGAAGAATCAACAAAGGAATCAGAATCTACAAAGGCTGACAAGGTAAATCCTCACTTACTGAATTCAGATACTTTAACATCTTTTTTTGATGCAAATTTACCTACTCAGAAAAGTTTTCCGGTTCAATCGGATGTTCCATCACCTCCATATCCACAAATATTGCAGCAACACAAGCAAAAACAAGAGGTATAATTCAAGAAGTTTTTGGATGTTTTGAAGAAATTACACATCAATATTCCATAAGTGGAGGCTTTAGAACAAATACCGAATTATGTGAAGTTTATGAAGGATGTACTATCCAAGAAGAAACGACTGAATGAGTATGAGACTGTGGCCTTTACAAAGGAGTGCAGTGCATTCCTACAGAACAAGCTGCCATTGAAATTGAAGGATCCAGGAAGCTTTACGATACCCTGTAACATTGGTGAGTCTTATTGTGGTAAAGCTTTGTGTGACTTAGAAACAAGTATCAACTTGATGCCTATGTCTATTTTCAAGATTCTAGGGATAGGAGAAGTATGACCTACAACTGTGACGCTCTAGCTAGCAGATCAATCTTTAGCATACCCCGAAGGAAAGATCGAGGATGTTTTGGTAAGAGTCAATAAATTTATTTTTCCTACTAATTTCATTATTCTAGATTTTGAAGTAGATAAGAAAGTGCCAATTATCCTTGGGAGACCTTTCCTAGCCACGGGAAGAACGTTAATTGATGTGCAAAAAGGCGAACTCACCATGCGAGTTCAAGACGATCAGGTAACTTTTAACATTCTTAAAGCGATGAAATTTCTCGATCCGACAGAAGAGTGTTCAGTTATGGAAGAGCTAGAAACCTTTATTTCTATGGAAAGCAAATTTGAGGAAGATCCATTGGAGAAAACCTTAGGGTTTGACCCTTTGGAAGATGAAGAAAGTGAAGAAAACATGGTTCTGGTGGAAGCCAATCTGAGAAATTTTATTCAATCCACATGGTTTGAACCATTGGAGTTGGAAGTCAGAGAATTTGTGCAACCCAAATTGTCAATCGAAGAACCACCTACACTCGAACTAAAGGTACTTCCTTCCCATTTGAAATATGTTTATTTAGGTGACTGTTCTACTTTGCCTGTGATTATTTTAGCAGAACTGACGAAAGATCAAGAGGAGCAACTAATTGTTGTTCTAAAGAAATTTAAGAAAGAAATTGGTTGGACCATAACTGATATTTGAGGTATAAGCCCTTCATTTTGCATGCACAAAACTATTCTAGATGAAGGTGAAAAGGTTCGAATTGATGGGCAAAGGAGGCTAAATCCCATTATGAAGGAAGTTGTGAGAAAGTAAGTGATCAAATGGCTAGATGCATGAATCATCTATCCTATTTCAGATAGTTCGTGCGTAAGTCTGTGCAGTGTGTGCCAAAGAAAGGTTGAATTATGATTGTTGAGAATAAGTGTAACGAATTGATCCCAATAAGAACTGTTACTGATTGGAGAATTTGTGTTGACTACATAAAGCTAAATAAAGCCACTCGGAAGGACCATTTTTCGTAGCCTTTTATGGATTAAATGTTAGATGGACTGGCAAGTAATAAATTATATTATTTTGTAGATGGTTATTCGGGATATAACCAAATAGTTGTAGCTCCAGAAGACCAACATAAAACAATCTTTACTTGTCAGTACGATATGTTTGCTTTTATGCGAATACCTTTTGGTTTATGCAATGGACCTGCAACCTTTCAATGATGCATAATGGCAGTATTCACTAATATGGTTGAAAATTTTGTTGAGGTTTTCATGGATGATTTTCCTGTTTTCGGTAACATTTATGATATTTGTTTGAGTAATTTGGCTAAGGTATTGAAGAGATGCAAAGAGACGGATCTTGTCCTTAACTCGGAGAAATGTCATTTTATTGTTAAGGAAGGGATTGTCTTAGGGCATAGAATTTCAAAGAAAGAAATTGAAGTCGACAAAGCAAAGGTAGACGTAATTGAAAGATTACCGGCCTCAAAGAATGTGAAAGGAGTCAGAAGTTTCTTAGGCCATGCCAGTTTTTACCGAAAGTTTATCAATGATTTTTTGAAAATTTCTAAACCGTTGTGTTTGTTATTAGAGAAAGATGCAGTGTTTGATTTTAACAAAGCATGTTTAGAAACTTTTGAAAAGCTGAAAAAACGGTTAATCTCAGCCCCAATAATCATTACACCCGATTGGAGCACACCTTTTGAGTTGATGTAAAATGTAAGTGATTATGCTATTGGAGTTGTGATAGGTCAAAGAAAAAATAAAGTGTTCCACCCATTTACTATGCAAGTAGAACCTTGACGAGAGCCCAACTCAATTATACGGTAACTGAAAAGGAACTATTTGCTATAGTTTTTGCTTTTGACAAATTCTGTTGATATCTTATAGGTACCAAAGTTAAAGTATTTACTGACCATATCGCCATTAAATACTTTCTTACAAAGAAAGATGCGAAACCGAGGCTAATTCATTGGATACTTTTACTCCAAGAATTTGACCTTGAGATCCAAGACAGAAAAGGTGTTGAAAATCAAGTAGCTGATCATCTATCAAGGTTGGAGCCAGATGAGGCAACTCGATCACATGTGCCTATCAACGAGAATTTCCCAGATGAGCACTTATTTTAGGTGAATTGAATTCATGAAACACCTTGGTTTGCTGATTTTTCCAATTATCTTGCATGTGGAATAGTTCCTTGAGAAATGGCATACCAACAAAGGAAGAAATTTCTTAATGATACTCAGTATTATTTCGAGGAGGACCCGTTCTTGTTTAAACTGTGTGCATATAATATAATCCGAAAGTGTGTAGCTGAAAATTTAAAGTGGGGGACACTTTGGTGGTGCACATACTGCACCAAAGATTTTGCAAGCAGGTTTCTTTTGGCCTACACTATTTAAAGATTCTTATGTTTATGTGAAGAATAGCGATAATTGTCAAAGAACTGAAAATATATCACAGAGGAATGAAGTGCCCTTAAAAAATATTTTGGAGATTGAATCATTCGACGTATGGGGCATTAACTTCTTAGGACCATTTCCTTCTTTGTATGGGAACAAAGACATCTTATTTATTGTGTATTATGTGTCCAAATGGGTTGAAGCAGAAGCATACCCTACAAATGATGCTAAAGTAGTCATGTGATACCTACATAAGCATGTGTTTACACGATTTGGGACACCAAGAGCTATTATTAGTGATGAAGGTTCTCACTTTGTGAACAAATGGCTTAAGTGGTTGCATGACAAATATGATGTGAAGCATAATATTTCTACTGCCTATCACCCTCAGTCTAATGGGGAAGTTGAAAGAGTGAATCGTAAAATCAAAGGTATCCTTGAAAAGGTAATATGCCCTCGCAGAAAAGATTGGTCTTGAAGGCTCGATGATACATTATGGGCCTATCGAACAACATTTAAGACACTGTTAGGAATGACTTCTTATCGGTTGGTTTTTGGGAAGCATGTCATTTGCCATTAGAGTTGGAAAATAGAGCTCACTGGGCTTTAAAGAAGTTGAATTTTGATCTGAAGCAAGCAGGTGAGAGAAGGATGTTACAACTGGATGAGTTGGAAGAGTTGATGCTGTTTTCCAATGAGAATGCCAAAATGTGTAAAAAAAGATAAAAAAGATGGCACGATATTCATATACAACCTCGCGAGTTTAAAAAAGGCCAGAAAGTTTTTTTGTTTAATTCAAGGTTGAAGTTATTTCCTCGGAAGTTGAAATCCCAATGGAAAGGACCATATACCATCTATCGAGTTTATCCTTATGGAGCTATTGAATTATACGACAATTATGGAGGTACGTTTAAAGTTAGTGGTCAACGTCTCAATCATTATTGGGATTGTGACGTTGAGCGAGTTGAATCCTCGTTCAAATTAACAGACCCTTGATTTTTTATGGACTCATTTTGTAAATAAACAAATAATTAGAAATTATTTTCTTAATTTAGTACATTTAATTAATTCTATCTAAGGAGATTGGAACTTAAGCGAAACCGCTGTGACCCTTCCAACCTTTCCTGGGAATTAATTTAATGTAATTTGTTAAGAAGAAATTTTCTAATTAAGATTTAATTTTTTTTCTTTCTAGTTTAATTTAGTTTGTTTAATTTAAAATATTTATATTAATAAAGGGGGTCAAATTTGGCCCAAGTACTAATTAGTTTCTCTTTGTTGAATAAGTTTGTATATATAGTCTGAATTTGAGGCCAAGATAGCAGATAGGAGGGAAAAATCCACACCTATTGCTGCCACTTCTATTGCTTGCAACCCAAGTAACCTTAATGTAGCTAAATTTTTGCTACATGTTGCCCTAGTTTTCCCTATATAAACCCTTCTTCATTCTACTAATTTTTATATCCCTTAAAGCAATTTGCTTAACCCTAAAAATCCCTAAACTTCTTTCTTGCACCGCTAGCCTCAAATGCCGAATGAAACCCCTACTTTATTTCTTTTCTTTTGCTGAAACCACCTAGTGCTGCCACAAAGAGAATCACTAGAGCATCAACATTGTTGCCACACGAAGCCGCTATTACCGTCTCACACCACCATTGTTGTTGTACGTTGCCTTTGCCGCCACAACATCTTCGCTTTCTTAAGGTTCGTCGAATCAAACCCACTTGCCAATTTCTCTTCTTCCCTTGTATGCAGAACTTTGTCGAATTTTTGGGAAAATACCATATCTTGCAAAAGAACTAGATCGTTGAAGACTACTCCTGAAAACCCGACTGTGATCGATAAAGAAGTAAAAAAGATATTTGATTCAATTTTCAAGCATCAACCTATGATGCTAGAAAAAGGTTTTAATTTGAAGAGTAATAATTTGATGGTTGTCCCTCTGCCAATCAGAAATACAATCAATGCTCTCAAGTGGGAATGATTTTGTGTTGCTCGTTCACTTCCCAATGATGAACCAGTCCGAGAGTTTTATGCAAGTTTGACCACACAAGATGCTACTGAGGTTATTGTTCGGAAGAAAAAGGTACCTCTTACTTCTAAATCCATCAATGATTTGTTTGACTTACCTGATATTGAAGAAGATGAGTACTACCCTATGATGAACAAAATAAATTGGGATTTTCTTCAACAAGTACTTGACGTTTTGACAAATCCGGGATCTCAATGGATTATAAGAAAGTATAGGAGCCATTCTTGCTGAAGGGAATACCTAAAACCAGTAGTAAAGGTATGGTTTTATTTTATTCACTATAGTTTTATGCCTATCTCACATAGTTCCACCTTCTCGATGGAGCGAATGCTCTTGTTATATGTAATCTTGACAGAAAAGTCCATTAATGTTGGGGAACTTATTCTCAAGAAGATTTATGACTGTGCTAAAAAGAAGACAGGAAGTGTTTATTTCCCATCACTAATCACTTTACTTTGCTTAAGGGCCAGTGCTAAAACACAAGTGAATTTGAAGGGGCAATATGTCCAAGGGTGCATTACAAGTCATGATCTTCACAGGTTAGTAGAGAAGGTGCATGAGCTGAATTAAGGTGCGCAAGAAGAACCAACTGAACCAGATACTGAGGAGTCAACAAATAAAACTAAAACTGAATCAGTTACAGACACTGAAAAAGAAGAATCTGATAAGGAACCAAACAGTCCTAAACCAGTTGAAGGATCTGAAAACCCTGAACCAAGGGTTGAGCCATAAGAAGAACCAGTCAAGCTAAGTGTTGAACCTGAATATACAACTCCCATGCCAACTTCTACAAGTACTTCAAGGAAATCAGATTTGTCAAATTTGATGGATATGTGCAAGTTCATGCATAGTCAACAACAAACTTACTGGAAATATGCAAAACTTAGAGATGATTCGATACAAAATACTTTTAAGAATATTTCTAACGCTTTTGTTCCTGAGTTCCCAAATGTTATCTTTGAGACATGGACGGAAGATACTGATTATACAAGCGGAGAAGGAGCTAAAAAGACAAAGGGAATGAGTTAGAAAAATAAAAGGGTGGATTCTTGTCTTTTTATTTATTTATTTTAGCTCTTTAGGAATTTGTTTCTTTAGTAACTAGGATTTAATTTCTGCAAAATAAAACATAGTAAGCATGAATAAATGCTTCTTTAAAAACAAAAAGACCAACTGATATGGTAATGGGAATGAACATGTCTAGGATTGGATTATGAAGAAAGACTTGGTATTTAAGCAGTCTTAATGACTCACCTCTCTTTCTTTTTAACCCTACCTGGTGTTCAGTTTTCATTCATTACATTGTTCTTGCAATAAGGACATTGCTTCTTTTTAAAGGGGGTAAGGCAAATAATTGCTCAAAATCTTCAAAATTTTCAAGTATGTTTCAAATCATTTCTTTCAGAGTATGTTTTAATAAATGAATGTTTAGAGAAATTCTTTGTTAATGAGATAGCTTGTATGCAAGCATGAATGACGATTTTATCTAAGTGATTGTATGTTATCATGAAGAACGGAATGATTGTATGATCTTAGTCTTAGGTAATGTTTGGCATGAAAACTTAGTTTCTTTTGAGATTAGACATGCATGAAGGTTTATATCTTTAGAATTGACTTAGTAACTTTCTTGAGCCAAAATCCTAGGAGACATAAAAATCTAAGATGATATAAGCACCATTTTCTTTGGATCGTTTGAGCCTTTTCAAGCCCACCTTATGATATTAGACCCTTGAAACTATAATTTTTAGCTTAAAAAGCCTGTTTATTGCAATGAACCTACATTACAAGCCATATCTCCATCTTTTGAAGTTATCCTAATTTTGTGCACACTTTTTAACTAAAGTTGTCTTGGTAAATGACATTTGAGGAAATTTTCAGAGGATGTACGTGCTCATGCATAAAAAAAAAAGAGAGGGAAGAAAAGTTTGCTCAGTTTCCACAAAGAAAAATGTATGAGCATGAGTTCAAAATAAGGGATCACTTAAAGAAAAAGGTAGAATTTTGAGAAATCCAAGACAAAGTTAAAGGTTAAGATTTTGAAACCAAAATGTCCCATCTCTTAAAACTTTACCTCTAACCGAACCCAATTACAACCTTATAGAAGACCTATGGATTTGATGATTATGTCGCCTACATTAGTGGAGAGGACGTACTGAGTTCAACATATAAATATCATAAATAAGCCTTATGATTGTTTTGATTGATTGAGGAGAAATTATGTTGAATAAAGAATTTTATCTATGGCTGTGACATATATACATACTATGGTTCATGTTGGCATATCTTGAAACTTAGTATAAAATTTTCAAGATGTTTGCGTATGATTTACTTGTTAATGAAGGAGATCTGTGAGAATGAATTTATTAATATATGATTATGGGGCAAGGATTAATGCTGCTTAGACTTTTAGCAATTTTGCTTTAGCGAGATCTTGTGCTATGCATGAACATTACTTGGGATGAGTAATGATTTAAGTTTGGGGGTGTGTAAACTGAAAAATATATAGGATTTTTCCTATATAATTTGTCACCTTTTTACTTAAATTTGTTGTTAAAACCAAGTAATTGTTTAATAAGTTAATGAAATATATGAAAATATGAAATTGGGACATAGAAATTATTAAAATGTGATTTTATGCTTTATTATATAGCTTTCATGCAGAAAATGGCTTCTTTTATATTAATTTAAGCATATTATATTTTTAAGCTATAAAGTGGGCCATGCATGATTAAATTAAATAATAAAATATAAAGTTATATTCAATAATTTATTTTAATATATTTCATTAACAAATTAGGTTTTAATTAATTAAGTAAATTGATTAATTAAAGTGGTTAAAATTATATTCTTTGGTCCTCTAAATTATCTACTATTATTGGACAGGTCTGATAGCTTTATGTTGATTACAAAACCATCCAAATGGAGGACCAAGTCAACCCAAAATTTGACTGCATGTGGATGTTCATAAATCAAATTTTGGTTTAATTACACAAGGTCCTTGAAGAGTTGAAGAAATTGAAGATTTACCCGAAGATTTGCAATTGACCGAGTCCTGGTCCTGATATGTTGTTGCACTTAAATCTAGCAAAAATCAGCCACACTCCTACAAATCATGGCTGGTCACTCTTGGATGAAGTTTCAAATGATGGACATTCCTATTTTTAGCAAACTAGCTCCTTTGCCACAGCTATAAATAAGACCCCATTTCTCATTTATCCGTGATCCCTCATTCATCCCTCACTCATTCATCATTCTCTTCTCTCTTAACTCTTTTAGCTTTCTTTCCCCCTTACGCCTATCATCATTTTTTCATAAGGATTTTTAGCAAATTATCCTCTTGAAAAAAACCCTTGGTTGGCCCCCTTGGAGAGTCATCAGCAAAGGAGCGAAGCAAAGGAACGAAGGAGCCTCGTCAGTCTGTGTCTTGGGTGATAGACACTCTAAATTGGGTTTAATCTTTGCCAGTCAGTGTCTTGGGTGATAGCCACTCCGAATTGGGTTTAATATTTCTTTTCTTTAATTTAATTTAAAGATGTTTACTATGTGTTCTTTGTTCTTAGTTACAATAATGTTAGCTTAATTTTATTTAAGCTAGGATGATTGCTTTGATTTAATAATATTTATTAGATTCATACTTATCATGTTTGTGCTTCAATCGATCATGTTTTCAATTAAAATCAAGTCTGTATTTCGTTCATATGTGCACTTGAATTAACTGAGCGATCTTAACCAGACGACGGCTAATGAACGCATAATTGAAATGTGAATGCTCAATTTAAATCCTAACCCGATTAAATTGCAGTTTGCATAACAACCCTAACCAGGCTCTATTATCTATATAGCTTTTAGATTTGTGTGATTAAACTGTTTCAACCCTAACACATTCCTATTACCTCGCACGAATACTAAGAAACCCTTAGTAAATAAGGATCAGTAAAATGTGTATTTACTAAGTAAAGGATTCTAAAAGGACATAATGTGGTTTCCAAACTCACGAAAGATTAAGTTGCCATGGAATGTTTTTTCCTAATATTGATAAGCATGTTGATAACAATTTGAGTTTAATTAAAGTAATTGTCCTACCTTATTCATGTTATAATTGTTGCTTATTGTATTAATTCTGCTAAAATCTATTTTATTCATATGGTTTGCATACTTAGGATAAATTGCATTAAGGATCATTGCATTTAGTTTCATATACTTAGTTTTTCATCACTTCTCAATTATATTGCTTTTATTTATCAAATTGTTAATATAATTTTACAAATTAAGTGACTTAGCACAAATAAAATCCCTGTGGAGACGATAACTCAATACTTACTTATTACTTGATAACGATTGTGTACACTTGCACAAACCTGAGCATTATAGTTATTACAGAGATGTATTATTGAATGGGATTAGATTATGTTTGATGCAGTAAGGCTATTACCTGTACTTTCAGACAGTTAAAAACCACATGGAAAGAATTACTCGATACATGATCAAAAATTTGTCTGCTATTGTTTTTTGTATTGAAATCTGACAACATTACTTGTTTGGTGAGAAATGTCATATATTCAATGACTATAAAAGTTTGAAGTATCTAATGTTAATAAAAAATTTGAATCTGAGATAGCGTATATAGTTTGAAATGTTGAAAGATTATGATTTGATAATTGTATATCACTTGGAAAATGAATGTGGTTACAAATATTCTGAGTAGAAAATCTCTGTATACTTTGCAAGCCATGGATTCCGATTATGATTGTCTAATAATAGCTTAATTTTAGTTGAGTATAGAGCTAAACTGATGTTTCTACATCAAAACAGTGAAACTCAGAAAAGTGATAATGAGTTGTAAGTTAAACGGGTATAGAATGAAATAATTATTGAATCAAGATAGCATATTTGAATTTGATGATTGTCTGTTATTCTGAGATAGAGTCGTGTACTGGAGAATTTGGAGTTTATGCAGAAAATTCTACATGAATGATCATAGTGGTACTATGTTTGTTTATTTGAGAAATGATAAAATGCACAACGAATTGAAAAAGATGTACTGGTAGCCCGGAATGAAATGTTGCATTTCTGAATCTATATTTAAATGTTGGATGTATCAGCAAGATAGAGATGATACTTTCAAGATGGGTATAGTCAGTGAAAATACCAAAATGGAAATGGGACAAAGTTACCATGAACTTTATATCGGAATTATCGTTGTCGATGAAAAAGAAAGTTACTATTTGAGTAATTGTCGATTGTTTGACGAAGCCTACACATTCCATCCTGGTATGAGTGCATTCCTAACTTGATAGATTGCTTGAATGATCTATTCTTTTTAGATTGTCAGATTATATGATGTGCTAGCTTCTGTTATTTCTGATAGAGATCTATAGTTCTTATTCTGATTCTAAAATAAGTTACAAGAAACTTTGGGTATATGGTTACATTTTAGTATCATATTTCATTTTCAGATGGATGATCAATCTGAACATATGATTCAGATCTTGGAAGATATGCTTCGATGTTGTGTACTTGAATTTGAAGATAACTGAGAAAAGTATTTGCCTTAGGTTGAATTTTCTTATTATAACAGTTAACAGTCAAGTATATAATTTACCGTATGAGGTTTTATATGGTCATAGGTGCAAAAATACATAGGTTTGGACTGAGCTCAGTGAGAAAAAGATATATGTAGGAGGTTTGATTCTTTGAAACTGAATAAAGATGAAAATGATCTAAGACAGGTTAAAAGCGGTATTGTATAACTCGATTTTAGGCCTAGTCGGAATAGTGGTTTTGGGACCACGAATCTGACGTAGTAGAACTTGTTTTTATTACATTTTTATGGCCTACAGTTTTATGGAATGATTTTGTGAAAATTTCGTTCGAAAATTTTGACGTTTGAGCACTCAATTTAGCAAAAAGGACTAAATTGTAAAAAGTGTAAAAGTTGAGTTCTACATGCTAGAGGTGTCTAATTGCTATGAAATTTTAAATTGAAGGTCCTTAGAAGGTAATTAGACCATTTTACTTTAAGTTGGAAAAAAAATAGACATGAGGTAAGAGAAATTTCATGTTTTGTAAAAAAAGCATTTTGGTAATTTGTCAATTAAAGAAAAAATAAGTAAAATGAAAGCAAAATTTAGGCCATCTTCTTCTTGCTTGGCCAAAAATTGAAGGGAGAAGACATACCTAGGGTTTTTCCACTTTTCAAGCTCGATTGTAAGTTCGTTCTTGTCCCGTTTTTAATGCTCTTTACATTTTTGAAGTCATTATCACTCAATCTACCCATTTCTACCATTAATTTGAGAAATGATTAAGGTATAAGGTTTGACCCATGTTAGACATGTGTGTATTTTGATGTTTAATGGTAGATTATGCAAGTTTGATGTTTGAAAAATGACTTTTGCTAAGTGATTTTCGATGAAAATGCCTAAAAGGACCTGTTTGTAAAAAGTTATAAAATGAGTAGTAAAAATGTGAAAGAATGGAAAATGTGGACTGTTATAACATGAAAGAGGTTCGGTTAGGCTTAGAAATCAAAGAAATTGAATCCATTTCAATTTACGAGCCTAGGGACCAAAATGTAAAAATGTTAAAGTTTATAGGAAAATGTAATATTTCCATAATGTGATTTTTGAACTAAAATGAGTAATGCGAATAATAAATGAGTTAAATTTGCTATTATAGATCAAGAGAAACGAGATTCGAACCTAGATCGAGGGAAAAACAAAATGTTTGAGGATTAGGTCCCATTTCTACTATTTTGTACCGAGGTAAGTTCGTATGTAAATAATGCATTGTTTTAATTATGTTTGAAATGCTTTATTATCGTATGAATGTTGATTAACCCTTGAATGTATTCAACAAATTTTTGACAAGCGTGAGATCCTGGTTGAACCTTAGGAATAGATAGGATTCAAATGTCATGACAATAGGGTTAATGAGACTAGATGTAATACCATATATGGGATATGGCATCAATATGAGACCACGTGTAAGACCATATCTAGGATATGGCATCGACATGATATTTTGTGTAAGACCATAGCTGGGCTATTGGCATCGATACGAGATTACATGTGAGACCATATCTGGGATGTGGCATTAGTATGGTACCGTGTGTATGGAACTCCCGAGTATCCTTTAGTATTCCAAGTAGTTCAATGGGTATATTAACGAGTATGTCAAAGATGAATTGTGTGTAAATCCAATTCGAAATGACCTAGGTATGTACGTAAAAGTCATACGTAATGAGCTAGATATGTGATGAACCCTCGATAAATTTATTTGTGTAAGTTTGACTATGAGATTTATAATAACATTTATGTTAATTTATCTCATGTTAATTATATGTTAAATATGTGTTTATGATGCTTATTATTTGCATAGGAACTTACTAAGCTTTAAAGCTTACTCCCCTTTCTTTTCCCTTATCTTATAGTGTCACCAAGGTAGCTCAAATTTGGGGATCATTGGAGACTCCATCACACTATCAACTTATTATTTTGGGTACCAATGAATTCAATATTTTGAGTTATGGCATGTACAAGGACTTGGTCCTTTTGTTATGAGTCATAATTGATTTGGCCAAGTTTGTTGGCTCCTGTTGGTTGATAATTCATTTTGTAAATGGCCATTAAAATTTGGCTAATATTAGTTTAAGTTAATATGTATGTGATGCTTGTATGTGATAAATGGTAGCATGTGAATGATGTGTGGATGTCTTGATTGTGGTTGAATTGGTTGAATGTAATTGCTTGGATTGGTGCTATGTTTTGTTATGTAGGTAAGTGCATTAAAGGGTGACAAAATGGCTTGGTAAATAGCCTTATTTTTTTCCACACGGGTAGACACACAGGCGTGTGTCTAGGCCATGTGTGACACACAATATTTTCCCTATGGGCACGTGTTCTGGCCGTGTGTCCCTTGCACCTTAATTGTTGTAAAACAGAATGCTCAGAATTGAGTACACAGACAGAGACACGGGCGTGTGTCTCTGCCATGTGGATGACACAACCTCAGGCACGGGCGTGTGCCCTGGGCGTGTGAAGTCTTCACCTAATTTGTGAAAAATTATAATTTTTAAATTGACCACACGGCCTAACACACATGCATGTGACTTGGCCGTGTGACTTCAATTTGTTCTTGGGTGACAAACAGAGAGTTAAACAAGTTAGGGGCACGGGCGCGTGTGACCACACGGGAGTGGCCCGTGTGGCTCTAAAAACATGAAAAATTTTCTAAGTGTTGTGAAATTTTCTAAAATTCTCAGTTTAGTCCTAAACCGCTTCCAATGTATGTTTTGGGTCTCGTGGGCTCATTTTAGGGATGATATGAATGCATGTGAAAAGTTTTAATTTTGGATAGAAATTTACGTCTCAGTTTTATATGATTGCTTGTGTATAAGTTCGGTAATACCTCGTACCCTATTCCAACGTCGAACAAGGGTAAGGGGTGTTACATTTAGTGGTTTCAGAGCTACGATTTAGTCGATTCTCGGACTAACATAGTGTGTGTAAGAAGTCTAGCTATACATGTCATAAATGAACTGTGATAGTGTGATGACTCCTGGCAATTTTAAATTGTATTTCCGTATAGTAAATGGATGCCAATCGAGCTGAGGTTGATGACGTTGAAAGTAATGCACCGGCACCCGTTCAAGGGGTAGCGCTGTCAGATTGTAGACCTCAAATAGTTGGTCAGGGAGAAGGGTCTGGGGAAGCCTGTCTCCATATGATGAACGAGTGGTATATAGAGTTTGTTCGAACAAATCCTAATGCCTAACCTCCTCTACCCACACCTATTCCTCGACCGGTTCCTGTAGCTCCACATTGTATGGGATTTGTAAGAATGAACAAGCCCCTGGTTGATAAGATTTCAGAGCTAATGTGGATGATGATCCCGAGAGAGCTGAGTTTTAGCTCGAAAACTCCCTCAGGGTATTTGATGAGTTGTCCTGTACACCAGATGAGTGTTTAAAATGTGCCATCTCACTTTTGAGAGATTCTACATATCACTGGTAGAATACACTAGTATCGGTGGTACCGAGAGGGAGGATTACATGGGAATTCTTTCAAGAGAAATTTCAAAAGAAATATATTAGTCAGTGGTTCATCGATCAGAAACGTAAGGAATTCCTTGAGCTGAAGCAGGGTCAGATGTCAGTGACAGAATATGAGTGAAAATTTGTTAGACTTAGTAAATATGCTTGAGAGTGTGCTTCCACCAAGGCTATCATGTGCAAGAAGTTTGAGGGTGGATTGAATAAGGATATCCGTGTGTTAGTTGGAATCTTAGAGTTGAAAGAATTTTCGGTATTAGTCGAGTGAGCTTGTAAAGCCGAAGAGTTGAATAAAGAGAAGAGGAAAGCTGATTGTGAAGCTAGAGATTCGAAGAAAAGACCGACAAGTAAGTCATTTCCATCTCAGTCAAAGAAGTCTAAGGAAATGCATTCCCGTTCAAATGTATCAGCTGGGTATTCGCACAGAGACTGCGGGAAGCCATACTCGAGTTTTAAATCTCAAGCTACTTCAGTCGCAAGTGTGGGTAATATAAAGTCTAATAGACCTAAATGTCAGCATTGTGGAAGAAGACATCCTGGTGAGTGTAGAATGAACGACCGGGCTTGTTTCAAGTGTGGTTCTTGAGAGCATTTTATTCGAGATTGCCCTGAAATGGTTGAGAAAGAAAAATTTTAGAGTGAGAGGTCGAGTAATACAACTAACAGGGGTAGGCCACCGATGAATATCGGAAATAGAACTAGTAGTAAAAGTGTGATGAAGGATTCAGCTGTGAGAAAGTAAAGGTGCTCGCGAAAAAATGACATCTCTCGACGTTATCATTGGTACTTTTTCTCTTTATAATACTAATGTAGTTGCATTAATTGATCTTGGATCAACCCATTCTTATGTTTGTATGAATTTGGTAACTAGTAAGAGCTTGCCTATTGAGTTTACTGAGTTTGTGATTGGAGTGTCAACCCCTTTAGGCAAACATGTACTAGTTGATAGAGTTTGCAAGAATTGTCCCTTGATGGTTTGAGGTCACTATTTTTCGGCTGATTTAATGTTGTTGCCATTTGATAAATTTGATGTTATTTTGGGCATGGACTAGTTAACACTAGATGATGCCATTGTGAACTGTAAAAGAAAGATTATTGAACTAAAATGTGAAAATGGTGAAACTCTTTGGATTGATTCAGATGAGTCGAGTGAGTTACCTGTTGTGATTTCTTCGATGTCTGCCCATGTAATGCCCCAAGAATTCTAAGTATTTATTTTTTTATGGTTGTGTAGCACACAAATGCATGTCTACTTTAGTGGTTAAGTGACCTGGGAAGAGTCTGAGAAGTCTTGGGTTCAAGCTTTGGCTTAAGGAAAAGTTTTAGTTTTTAAATGAATAACCCTGTCTCTAGTCAGTAGGCTTTTAAATAAATAAGGGTATTTTATGTCAGAAAAGGCCTGCTGGTCTTGGGGATAGGTGGCGCGTTATTGTTCCCTGAGGTCTGAGGTTCAAGTCCTGCTTTTAGCTGTGGGAGTGTTTTATTTTGCTACTGATGCAGTGAAAGAGTTGTGTTTGACCAAAACACTAAAGTGTTTGAGTGGAATTTGAATTAAGTGGTTGAGGGAGGGGTGGACGGTATGGAGGGTTGTAGGGAGAAAATTTTGAGAAGTTGAAGTGAGAGGGAGTGTTGGTACTGAATTTGAATTCTGGGCACTCAAAAATTTCGGCTAAGGTTGGTTGTTCTCTCCAGTTTTCAGTTTCTGGCAATTTTGGTTTTCACTTTTAGTGGCCAAGTTGTGCTAGGGGTATTGCTTGTATCTCTCGTTCTCGTTGTTTTTTTCAACTTGGTTTTTCCTTGCAATTCTTTTCATTTATAAATTCCCTATTCTTCGTCTCTCTATCGGTTTTTGTTTTGGCCGAATACTCCCTTTTTTCCTCTCTCTTTATCTTATTTTGTTGTGGCCGAATACCTTCTCACTTTGTAGCCGAACCTTGCTTGTTTTCCATCCATCTCATCCTCTCTTTCATTGCCGAATCTCTTCCTCTCTTTCTTATTTGTTGTGTTCCTTTTAGTTTCTGGAACATTTTGAGAAGTGAAGGATTATTCACTGGTATTGAAGCGATCAAAACCTCTGTCTTCACTTGATCAGAGGTAACTTTGTCCTTAGTTTTCACATGTTCAACTCTGGTGCTTTGGCTTGTGTTTTTGGGTGTAGGTCGATTGCCTCATTCCCTTATCTTTAGTTCTGTGTTTTCTATAAGTTGGTATGCGTTTGTTTCAAGCTATGTGTATGAGAAATAATGATTAATAGAATTCGGTTGTAATACAAATATTCGTTAAAGAGCTTGTAATAAATCTTTGTCGGCAGTTTAAGTGGGCTAAGCCACATTCGTTCAATCAAGGCAAGTAATAATTAATATTTTGGGATAAGTGCTAAGAGGGGTTGTCTAACCCTATTGTCAAATTATTAATAGAATGTCTTGATTGAATACAGGTTTTGGTGCTCGTGGGCTATTTGCGCATTTTCATAAACAAAGTGTGTACAAACGCAACTCCGACTATAGAAATCGGCAAAAAGCTAGAATGAGTGAATGTTGATGCCACACGGGCGTGCTCGCGACCATGTACGTGGGCCATGTGATTAAACATGGGCATATTGTCAACAAGGCCGCGAAGCGATTTCGTGGGCTGAGGTTGTATTGGGCCATAATAGGCAGAATTGGGCTGTGGGCCCCGCAGACTTGTGGGCCCCACACTGGTAAATTACACAGATGAGTGGAAATTATTGGTCCACGCTGTGCAATACACATGGCCAAGGCCATCATGGCTCGTGTGGGCCCACATGGTCCCACAATATGGGCCTTGGGCCCATTTTCACTGTTGGACTGTTAAGGTTGCACGGGTCGCCTGAGACGACTGTGGACCTACTGTTGGGTCGATAAGTTTACCTAGACCCTCTAATTGATAAAATGACTATTATGCCCCTATGTGATAAAAAGACTGTTTTGCCCCTATGTGATGTATGATTGTAATTAAACATGCCATTTTAGACGTATTGAGTACATGCATGATATTATGACATGACATGACATGATGCATGATGTGTTGCATGGGGTTGGGTTTTATTATGATTGGAGGAAGTGTACTGTACTGGCAGCTCTACTGCAAATACTGTTTAGTGCCGCAACCGGTACTATTTGGAGTGTAGGGATGGGTAGGTTTATTATATCCCCACATGGAGTGCAAGGTTGGTCGGAGATGTAGTGTATAGGCTGGCTGGGTAGGATCTCTTGATTGCATATCTGTACTGTTACTGTCACTGAGATAGGCTCAGGCCCAAACTGACACTGATATTGTAATGGGCTAAGGCCCTAACTGAGAATGAACGATTATTGAATTGGGCTTAGGCCCAGACTATATATGCTCATTGTTTGGTTATTTTATATGGGATTATACACTAATTTTTCATAACTCATCCATCTGTTTATTTGTACAGGGAATTCCTAGTCTTAGGCGGATCGGTGCTGCAAGGGATTCAAAGGTGGCCACCAAACCACACATACTTTCATATTTGATTTTGAAATTATAAGTAATTTTATTTTGGTTATTTTCTCTTTAATAAGACCTTTATGGATTTTTACTTTAATTTGGGATTTTATTTGTTTTGATTTATAACTGCTAGCAGTAGGGAACGACACGGGTTTTCAGAAGGATAAATGCTTTTCAAAAAAAATACCTCGTATACGCAACCAGTTTTGAGAGCTTCCGTAAGAAATAACGTTTTAAGAATTAATGACTTCTTAATATGATTAACTTTTTGCCAAACGACTTACATTTTTAAAATGAACGAGATATCCTAAAATCATCGTTAAGATCACAAAGAGGCTAAATATAGAATGGGTTTTTAAACGATATATCACTTCACAAAAAACACTTCAATGTGACATCGCCAGATTCGATCATAATGTATAGGCTGAGTTTGGGGTGTACAACCCAAAAATATGGGAGGAAAGGTTGTGAAACTTATCTTGCTTATGTGTTGAATACAAAGATGTATGAATTGAAAATTGAGTCAGTGCTGATAGTTTGTGAATATCTGGATGTTTTTCCGGAAGAGCTGCCTAGGTTACCTTCGATTAGAGAAGTCAAGTTTCGCATTCATTTAGTTCCAGGGACCTCACCAATATCTATTGCTCCGTATAGAACTGTCTGACTGAATTGAAAGAATCGAAAGCTCAGTTGCAAGAGTTAACAAATAAGGGTTTTGCGAGACCGAGTTTTTCTCCCTGGGGTGCTCCCTTGTTAGTTGTAAAGAAGAAAGACGGATCTGCAATGCCCTCGTACCCGAGATCGTCGCCGGAGTCGAGTACGAGGTGTTACTAAACTTAATTCATTAATTAAACAGCTTAAACAATTTATTTTAGAATTTCCACACAAGCTGGCTAACTGCGTCACAGTCGCTTAAAAATTCATATCTCGAGTTATGAAACTCTAAATTAAGATCTGTAAATTTTACATAAAACTAGACTCATATATATATCTACTAATATTTTTCTATAATTTTTTATCGAGCTAATTAGTATAGTTTATTGATTAAAGTCTCCGCTATTTCAGGGTTTGACTACTCTGACCCCTGTGTATTACGAATTAGATATCTCCCTATACAAAGTTTCAATGATTATGCCGCTTGTTTCTCATAAAGATAGACTCAATAAGGAATCTATAAATATAAAATATGACTTCTAATTATTTTTTTACAATTTATGGTGATTTTTTAAATTCAAAACGGGGGATTCAGAGACCACTCTAACCCTGTTACACCAAAACTTAAATATCTCATAAAATATAACTCATTTACCTATTTTGTTCCATCCATATGAAAATAGACTCATCAAACTTCCATTTCATAACTTATTCATCCTTTAATTACATTCTTACTATTTTTAGTGATTTTTCAAATTCATGTCACTGCTGCTGTCTGATTCTATTTTGTGGCCAATTTTACCTTTCCAAGGATTTTCATGGTTTAGTTAAGACATAAAGCATACATGTTATCATATATAAAATTGATTAGCCATTCCAAAAGCTGATCATTTACAAACCCTTTTCTTACCAAACCATAACCATATCATATGATCATTTACACAAAGTGAGTATATTGCTATACATGCCACACTCAAAATATACAAGCCATTTTACCAATTTAGGTCTTCGGATAGTGTAAGCGAGCCTTCGACCTATCCCGATTCTCAAGCCGGCTTGTCAAAACTACAATGAAGGAAAAGGAGGGAGTAAGCACAAGTGCTTAGTAAGTTCACATGCAAATAACAAGTAACATAATCATGTCATTCAACATAAACATTATTTGCATAAACAACACCAAGACATTCATGTTCCATTTGCATTTAATATCTTACTACAATTTCATCATACTAAGTTCTCAACCCAAGGGTTTAAACACATACCTGTTAAATTTTCTTATTCACCACACTTACCAACATGTCACCTTCGTATTAGGCATTCTCCTTATTCTATTAGAGATCTCTCGTTGAACACATCGAAATATGATTTCGGATACACGGATAATGTGCACATAAGTGCTATACTCATAGCTAAACAAGCTCAATAGCTTTTGAAATCTATGTAGCCAAGCTACCATGTAACCCACCCATAAACGAACTCAGACTCAACTCAACAAGCTCGGGCGTTCGCATCCATAAGTGAACTCAGACTCAACTCAATGAGTTCAGACGCCTAGTTACATCTCACAAACTCGGACTCAACTGAACGGTTCGAAACTCAACCATCCTAGTGACATGTCATTTGTACCCTAATCTATTCCCAAGGTTCAAACGAGATTCTTTTTAATTTTACATTTTGATCACCTTCTTCAAAATGTAAAAACCGATACTTGCTAACATCTCATACTTATCAAGTTGTTCACGTAATTTGCATATTACCAAATAATAATTCACAAAGCATCATATTTCATGATAAGAAGTATCATGTCATATAAATAACATTAAATCACGTAAAATAAAAATTATGTTACCTTATTTACACATGAACTTTATTTTTCCCTCGATTGCGACTTGAATCTCGTTTCTCTTGATCTATAATGTCAAATTAATTTATTTAATACATTCATTCATCAAAATAGCCCCTAATACGAACTTTGGCAAAATTACTATTTTACCCCTAAACTTTCACATATTTGCACTTTTGCCCCAAGGCTCGTAAATTAAACCTCATCCTATTTTCTTATGTTTTATGACATGCTGATCAGTTTTCCCATCTATGGCAACATCAAATTCACACTCTAACATGTATTTATGAATATTAGGTATTTTTACCGATTAAGCCCTTTTACTCGTTTTTGCTTAAAACCGAGTAGCACAAGTTGTCTAGCATAATTTAAAACCTCATATTCTATCATAAAACACCAAAATACACAAATTTCACCTATGGGTATTTTTCCAAATATGAACCCTAGGTTGAATTATTGCTAGCATAAGCTAAATCGAGCTACCGGGATTTCAAAAACATAAAAATCATTAAAAACGGGCATAGAAATCACTTACAATCAAGGCTTAAAAGTGTTGAAACCCTAGCTATGGTGGAGAGCAAAATTTGGCAGCAACTTATGGAGAAGATGATCATTTTTGTGTTATTTTTCCCATTTTATTTCATTTAATATCCAAATGACCAAAATGCCATTCCTTACTAAACTTTCAAAAATTCCATCCATGTCCAATTTTTGTCCATAAACTTAGAAATTGGTTAAATTGATATTTAAGACCTCCTCGTTAATATTCCAAAGCAATTTCATACTAAAAACTTCTTGAATGCAAGTTTTGCAAATTATTCGATTTAGTCCCTAATTTCAACTTAAGCACTTTATGCATAGAATTTCGTCATGAAATTTTCACACAATCATGCAATCATATCATAAACCTCAAAATAATTATAAAATAATTATTTCTATCTCAAATTTGTGGTCATGAAACCACTATTCCGATTAGGCCCTAATTCAGGATATTACAGGATCCATGAGGCTTTTTATCGACTACAACAGCTCAACAAGGTGACTATAACGAACAAGTATCATCTGCCAAGGATTGATGAATTATTTAATCAGTTGAGAGGAGCTATGGTATTTTCAAAAATTGATTTGAGATCTGGATACTATCAGTTGAGAGTTAAAGAGGTGGACGTGTCAAAAACCGCTTTTTGGACAAGATATGGGCACTATGAATTTCTAGTTATGCCTTCCGGACTAACTAATGCACCTGCTATTTTTATGGACTTGATGAATAGAATCTTCTGACCATATTTAGATAAGTTTGTGGTTGTGTTCATCAATGATATCCTAATTTATTCTTGAGACGAGTCCGAGCATGTCGAGCACTTAAGAACTGTATTGTAGACTTTGAGAGATAAGCAGTTGTTTGCTAAATTCAGTAAAAGTGAGTTTTGGCTCCGAAAAGTCAGATTTTTGGGACATATTATTTCAGGTGATGGTATTCGTGTTGATCCAAGTAAGATTTTAGCGATTGTTGATTCGAAACCACCGAGGAATGCATCTGAAGTTAGAAGCTTTTTGGGCTTAGACGGATATTACCAATGTTTTGTCAAAGGATTTTTGGTGATTGCTACTGCTATGACCAAGCTATTGCAAAAAGATGTTAAGTTTGAATGGTCTAAAAAATGTCAACAAAGTTCGAGAAGTTGAAAGCATTATTGACTGAGGCGTCAATTTTAGTGCAACCTGAACCGGGAAAGAGTTTTTGATTTATAGTGATACATCACTGAATGGATTAGGATGTGTGTTGATGCAAGAGGGCAAAGTGAAAGCTTATGCCTCGAGACAATTGAAACTGCACAAGAAGAATTATTTGACGCATGATTTGGAATTAGCATCCATTGTGTTCGCTTTAAAATTTTGAAGACATCATTTGTACAGTAAGAAATGTCATATCTTTACTGATCATAAGAGTTTAAGATACTTGATGACTCAAAAATATTTAAACTTACGGCAACGGAGATGGTCTAAATTACTGAAAGATTATGAGCAAGTAATTGATTACTACCCGGGTAAGGCAAATGTAGTCGCAGATGTGTTGAGTATAAAGTCTTTGCTTACTCTGAGAGCGATGAATACACGGTTGACTTCATTCGATAATGGTTCAATCCTAGCCGAGTTGAAAGCTAGACTGTTATTTCTTCAGCAATTTTGTGAAGCTCAAAAATGTGACGGTGATTTGCAAGCCAAAAGAGTTCTTTGTGAATCGAGTAGTGATTCAGATTTTCATATTGAATCCAATGATTGTTTGATGTTCTAAGGCAGAATTTGTGTACCGAAAAATGATGAACTTATTTAGAAAATTATTCATGAAGCACATAATAATTGTCTATCCATGCATCTGAGTAGTATGAAAATGTATAATGATTTGAAGAAATTGTATTGGTGGTTAGGTATGAAACAAGATATTTCAGAGTTTATTTCGAGATGTTTGATTTGTCAACAAGTCAAAGCTGAACACCAAGTGCCTTCAAGTTTACTTCAGCCAGAGATGGTGCCCGAGTGGAAATGGGATAGGATTACGATGGATTTCATAATGGGTTTGCCTTCCACTTTGTGAAAGAAAGATGTCGTATGGGTTGTGGTTAATAGATTGACAAAATCAGCTTATTTTATACCGATACGTACAGACTATTCACTTGATAAGGTAGCTAAACTGTACATTGCTAAGGTTGTGAGGTTATACGGCGTGCCTATCTTTATCATTTCTGATAGAGATTCGAGGTTTTCTGATAGAGATTCGAGGTTTACTTCATGGTTTTGGAAAAAAGTTACAAGAAGCTTTGCATACGAAGCTAAACTTTAGTACCGCTTTTCATCCGTAGATTGATGGTTATTCTGAGAGAGTGATTCAGATTCTTGATGATATGTTCTGAAGTTGTGTTATAAAATTTGAAGGTAGTTGGGAAAAGTATCTACCATTCGTCAAATTTGCTTATAACAACAGTTTTCAGTCAAGTATAAAAATGGCACCTTATGAGGCATTGTATGGCCGCAAGTTCTGAACACCCTTGTATTGGATTGAGCTTAGTGAGAAACAGATTCATGGGGTTGACTTGATTAGGGAAACTGAAGAAAAAGTAAACGTAATCCGTGACTGCTTGAAGGAAGCTTCTGATCAACAAAAGTCATACGCAGATTTGAAAAGAAAAGCGATCGTATTTCAGACTGGTGATAAAGTATTTCTGAAAGTATCTCCATGGAAGAAAATTCTCAGATTGGGTCGTAAAGGCAAGTTAAGTCCACGTTTCATTAGGCCGTATGAAGTCATTGAAAGACTAGAGCCAGTAGCATATCAGTTAGCTTTACTGACAAAGTTGGAAAGGATCCATAATGTGTTTCATGTGTCGATGTTGCGATGAAATCATTGTGATCCATCACATGTGATTTCTCTAACAGAGATTGAGATTCTACTAGATATGACGTATGGTGAAGAACCAATCAAGATTTAAGCTCGAGAAGTTAAACAGTTGAGAGATAAGAATATAGTCTTAGTGAAAGTTTTATGGCAACGACATGGGGTTGAAGAGGCTACGTGGGAACTCGTGGAGGCTATGAGAAAACAGTACCCAAACCTATTTTCTAGTAAGATTTTCGGGGACAAAAATCCCTAAAGGGGAGATAATTATAACAATCCGATTTTGGGCCTAGTCGGAACAGTGATTTCAAGACCACAAATCTGATGTAGTAAAACTTGTTTTTATTACATTTTTATGGAATGATTTTGTGAAAATTTTGTTTGAACAATTTGACGTTTGCGTACTTAATTTAGCAAAAAGGACTAAATTGTAAAAAGTTTAAAAGTTGAGTTCTACATGCTAGAGGTGTCTAATTGCTATGAAATTTTAAATTGAAAGTCCTTATTTGGACGAAAATAGGCATGAGGTAAGAGAAATTTCATGTTTTATAAAAAGGGCATTTTGGTAATTTATCAATTAAAGAAAAAATAAGTAACATAAAAGCAAAATTTAGTCTATCTTCTTCTTGCTTGGCCAAAAATTAAAGGGAGAATCCATAGCTAGGGGTTTGCCACTTTTCAAACTCGATTGTAAGTCCGTTCTTGTCCTGTTTTTAATAATCCTTACATTTTAGAAGTAGTTATCACTCGATCTACCTATTTCTACCATTAATTTTAGAAATGATTAAGGTCTAGGGTTTGACCCATGTTAGACATATGTGTATTTTGATGTTTAATGGTAAATTATTCAAGTCTAATGTTTGAAAAATGACTTTTGCTAAGTGATTTTCGATGAAAATGCCTAAAATGGCCTATTTGTAAAAGTTATAAAATGAGTAGTAAAAATGTGAAAGAATGGAAAATATGGACTGTTATAAGCATCAAAGAGGTTCAGCTAGGCTTAGGAACGATGAAATTGAATCCATTTCAATTTACGAGCCTAGGGACCAAAGTGTAAAAATGTTAAAGTTTTGGGGCAAAAATATAATTTTGTCATAATATGATTTTTGAATTGAAATGAGTAATGTGAATAATAAATGAGTTAAATTTGCTATTATAGATCAAGAGAAACGAGGTTCAGACCTAGATCAGGGGAAAAACAAAGTGTTTGACAATTAGGTCCCATTTCTACTATTTTGTTCCGAGGTAAGTTCGTATGTAAATAATGCATTATTTTAAATATATTTTAAATGCTTTATTGTTGTATGAATTGTGCTTAACCCTTCACTGTATTCGACAAAGTTTCAACAAGCGTGAAATTCTGGTTGAATTTTAGGAATAGATAGGATTCAAATGTCATGACATTAGGGTTAATGAGACTAGATGTAAGACCATATCTGGGATATGACATCAATATGAGACCACATGTAAGACCATATCTGGATATGGAATCGACATGAGATTTCGTGTAAGACAATAGCTTGTCTATTGGTATTGATACAAGATTAAATGTAAGGCCATATCTGGGATGTGGCATTGGTATGGATCTGTGTGTACAAAACTCCTGAGTATCCTTTAGTATTCCAAGTGGTTCAACGGGTAATTTAATGATTACGTCAAAGATGAATTGTGTCTAAATCCAATTCGAGATGACTCAGGTATGTACGTAAAACTCGTACGTAATGAGCTCGATATGTGATGAACCCTTGATAAAGATATGATTAAGTTTGACTATAAGATTTATAATAACATTTATGTTAATTTTGTAACACCCCTTACCCATTCCCGAGACTGGGACTAGGCACGAGGCGTTACCAGACACATACTCGGATATTTTTGGGAAATATGATTTATAAAAGTTCGTTCC
Organism: Gossypium hirsutum; assembly: GCF_007990345.1. NCBI lineage: Eukaryota > Viridiplantae > Streptophyta > Magnoliopsida > Malvales > Malvaceae > Gossypium > Gossypium hirsutum. The sequence continues at coordinate 66,522,200 of NC_053431.1, forward strand.
AATTTGAACCCAATCAAACAACATCTTAGTGTCCCTATTATGGGCCTATGAGGCCCAAAACATATATTGGAAATGGTACGGGACTAAACCGAGGACCTATTTTAAGAAAGTCTCTAGGTTAATGTCCCGCATACCCGTGTGGAGACAATGCAGACGCCCGTGTTCTTTGGGACACGACCGTGTCCCCCACCTGTATGGAATTAATTGAATTTATTTCCTATTTCGAACCTACAAAGGGTTTCACACGGCCGAGCACATGCCCGTGTCCCTGGCCCGTGTCTCTCGCACGGCCTAGACACACTCGTGTGATCGCCAGGGTCCAAGAGCTGGAGCATTCTGTTTATGACGTCAGCATGCATTTAGGGGCACACGGCCAAGACACATTGTAAAACCCCGAACCCGAGACCGACACCGGAGTCGGACATGAGATGTTAACAAACTTTGAAAAATTTTTCCAGACACTGCCCAGTCTGAGTACTAGTCGCTTCAAAAATCATATCTTGAGTTTCAAAACTCGAAAATCAGTTTTGTGATTTTTCCCTGAAACTAGACTCATGTCCCCACCTATGTATTTTTTTCTAGAATTTTTGGTCAGGCCAATTAGTACAGTTTATTAGTCAAAGTCTCCCATGTTACAGGGGTCGACTACACTGACCTTTTCCCATTACAACTTGGATATCTCTCTGCACAGAGATTCAATACTGATGCCGTTTGTTTCTATGGAAACTAGACTTAGAGAGGAATCCATACATATATGGTATAACCCCTAATTATCTCTGGTCAATTTATAGTGAATTTCCAAAGTCGGAACAGGGAATCCAGAAACTGTTCTGGCCCTGTCCCACAAGAACCTGAATATCTCTTACTGTACTGTTCATATGATTGTTTCGTTACTTTCATATGAAAGTAGATTCATCAAGGTTCGATTACATAATTTATTCACTATTTAATTCCACTCCTACGAATTCTTGTGATTTTTCCAATCCACACCACTGCTGATGTCAGCCTCTGTTTTCAAAGTAAACCTTACCTATTTTCGGGGTTTCATGGACCAACTAGGGCCTTGTCATACATATGCCCACATATGATCATACTTAGCCATTCAAATGGCTGATCATTTGCTCAACACTTCCATTCCAACTATAGTTACATCATGAACCATCTATACATTCATAAACACGAATGGTCTAATGCCATACTCCACTTCTACAAGCCATTTTCGCATGGCTGTACACTTATACATTTCATAAAGTACTCGAGAAACAACAATGGGTAGTCCTATACATGCCATATCAAAATTCAACCAAAATAGTACCCAAAAGAGCCTTTGATAGTGTGGGCGACTTCGACTTCAAGATCCCGAGTCCGATAGCTGGAGAACCAAAAATCTATAAAACAGAGGAGCAGTGTAACGAGTAAGCAATTTATGCTTAGTAAGTTTTGAGCAAGGAATTCCAGCATAGACAAAGAATAACACACATTTAGCTAAACGGAATATTTCACAATACGCAATTTACCGATATCAAACTTGCTTCACAACATTAACAACCCTTATGTACATACACAATAGACTAACTTAGCCGAAGGCCGGTAGCTCGTTTATCAACTGAGCGAACATTTATTTGTAAGGGCTCGATTAAATTCAACACATACGTAACATATCCCCATATTGGGATGTTTTTCGAGTATTCGCTGGAATTTTACAGCAAGCTCATTCATTACCAAATCACGTACCTTCGGGATTTAACCGGATATAGCTCCTCGTTCAAATGCCTTCGGGACATAGCCCGGTTTTAGTAACTCACACAATGCCTTCGGGACATAACCCGGATTTAATAACTCGCACGAATGCCTTCGAGACTTAACCCGGATTTAGTATTTCGCACAAAGGCCTTCGGGGCTTAACCCGGAATTTGTATCTCGCACAAATGCCTTCGGATCTTAGTCCGGATATATTCACTTAGCACAAAGCCTTCGGGACTTAGCCCGGACAGCATGCAATTAATCATGCACATCTAACAATAATTCATGGCACATTCATATTTCATTTTCATTTGCGAAACTCAAACACAAGGCACATATCGTCCTTGCACATTCGGCTCAATAGCCTCACATAGAGCATGATTTAATCACATCGTAATTTAAGCTCTCTTACTCAAGAACTTACCTCGGGTGTTGTCGAACGATTCCGCTAACTATTCGACCACTTTTTCCTTCCCTTTATCGGATTTATTTCCCCTTTGCTCTTGAGCTTAGCCTAGCTACATGCATGGCCGAATCTCTTCACCTTTCTTCTTCTTTCCTCCTTAAAGTTTTTTGCCAAGGATGAACCAAAGGATGAGAAATTTTTTTCTTTGTTTTTCTTTCTAATTTAGGCTAAATGAAGGTGAGAAAAGGATGAACAAAGATCTTCTCCTCTCTTTTCTTTAGCTCACGGCAATGGGGGGGGAAAAGAATCAACTACACACTTTTTTTTTTGTGTATTCATCATACTCCTTTTCATTATTTAATTTCCATGCCTATTATTTTATTTTTTTCCACCCATGATGCACCAACAAAACATGTCTATGACATGTCTTGGCCATCAAACTTGGTCTACCATGCTTGTCATGGCCGGCCACTACTAGTAGGGGGGGAATTTGACATGCAAGTCCCCTCTTTGTCCACATGCACTAATAGGTCCTCACACATTGACCTATCACATTTTAGAATTTTCTCACATAAGTCCTATTGACTAAATTCACATGAAATCAACCAAATTGAAGCTTGAAATTTTCACACATTCATAATTACATATTCTAGACAATAAGTATCACATTCAAACATTTCAGTGACTCGGTTTAGCGGTCCCGAAACCACTTCCCGACTAGGGTCAACTTTGGGCTGTCACAACTCTCCCCCACTTAAGAAATTTTCGTCCCGAAAATCTTACCGGTAAATAGGTTTGGGTATCGTTCTTTCATCGAGCTCTCGGTCTCCCAAGTAGCTTACTCGATCCCGTGTTTGAGCCATAACACCTTTACTAGCGGAACTCATTTGTTTCGCAATTTTGTTTCGCAACTCCTTCACTTCACGAGCTAGGATACGCATCGGTTCTTCTTCATAGCTCATGTCGACTTGAATTTCAACCTCTGATGGGCTAGTTATATGCGATGGATCAGATCGATAGCGTCGAAGCATCGAAACATGAAAGACGTCATGAATCTTTTCAAGCTCCGGGGGCAAAATCAATCTATACGCAACCGGACCAACTCGTTCGGAGATTCCGTACGGCCCAATGAATCTTGGGCTCAACTTGCCCTTACGGCCGAACCTGAGTATCTTTTTCCAAGGTGAAACCTTAAGGAACACTTTGTCTCCCACCTGATACTCGATGTCTTTTCGTTTCAAATCTGCGTACGACTTCTGGCGATCCGTGGCTACCTTCAGACTTTCACGGATTACCTTTACTTTCTGTTCAGCATCTTTAATCAAATCAACTCCGAAAATTTTACTTTCACCGAGCTCGGTCCAAAACAATGGTGTACGGCATTTACGACCGTACAAAGCCTCGTAAGGTGCCATCTTAATACTTGATTGAAAACTATTGTTGTAAGCGAATTCAATCAAAGGTAAATACCGTTCCCATGAACTACTGAACTCGAGGATGCAACATCTCAACATATCCTCAAGTATCTGAATTATCCGCTCGGATTGACCATCGGTTTGGGGGTGAAAAGCAGTGCTAAAATGCAGCTTGGTACCCAGAGCTTCTTGCAATTTCTTCCAAAATCGTGAGGTGAATCTTGGATCTCTATCTGACACGATAGAAACAAGTACCCCGTGTAATATCACAATTTGATAAACGTACAATTCAGCTAGTTTATCCAATGAAAAATCCGTACGTACGGGGATGAAATGAGCCGACTTAGTCAGTCTATCAACAACAACCCATATAGCATCCTTCTTACTTGCTGACAAGGGCAGTCCGGACACAAAGTCCATTGTGACTCGATCCCATTTCCACTCGGGTATCATGATCGGCTGGAGTAATCCTGAAGGCACTTGATGTTCCGCTTTCACTTGTTGACATATTAAACATCTCGAAACAAAGTCGGAGATGTCCCGTTTCATACCATGCCACCAAAATTGACGTTTCAAATCGTTGTACATTTTCATACTCCCCGGGTGAATTGACATTTGGCTACAATGGGCTTCGTTCAGAATCATCGAAATGAGTTCCGAATTCCTTGGAACACACAAACGATTTCTGAACCTCAAACAATCATCATCATCAATTTGAAACTCCGATTCCTCGTTCGGAACACACTTAGCCCGTTTTGCAACCAATTCATCAACACTTTCTGGGCTTCACGAATTTGGTGAGTCAATAATGGTTTAGCTTTTAATTCAGCTACCAACACATTGTCTGGTAGAACAGACAAACGCACATTCATCGCTCGTAAAGCAAACAATGACTTCCGGCTTAAGGCGTCCGCAACCACGTTAGCCTTTCCCGGGTGGTAATCAATGACAAGCTCGTAATCTTTCAACAACTCAAGCCAACGTCTTTGTCGCAGATTCAAGTCTCGTTGAGTCATCAAATATTTGAGACTTTTGTGATCCGAAAATACATGGCACTTCTCACCAAACAAATGATGTCGCCATATTTTCAAAGCAAATACGATGGCGGCTAGTTCGAGATCATGGGTCGGATAATTTCTCTCGTGTGGCTTCAATTGTCTCGACGCATAGGCCACAACTCGACCGTCGTGCATCAATACACAACCCAACCCAAGTAGGGATGCGTCACTATAAATGACAAACTCTTTACCTGATTCGGGTTGCACCAAAATTGGAGCTTCAGTCAAATGAGTTTTCAGTTGGTCGAAACTTTTCTGACATTTCTCCGTCCACTCGAACTTAACATCCTTTTGAAGTAGCTTCGTCATTGGTGTGGCTATCATCGAGAAACCTTTCAAAAATCGTCGGTAATAACCGGCGAGCCCCAAAAAGCTCCGAACTTCAGTAATATTTCTCGGAGGTTTCCAGTCAAGTATGGCTGAAATTTTGTTCGGGTCAACTCGAATACCCGACGCGGATACCACATGACCCAAGAAGCTAACCTCTCTTAACCAGAACTCACACTTACTGAACTTAGCATATAACTGCTTATCCCGCAAAATTTGCAGCACTAGCCTCAGATGCTCAGCATGTTCGGTCTCATCTCTTGAATAGACCAAAATGTCATCAATGAACACAACTACGAACCGATCCAAATACGGTCTGAAGATCCGATTCATCAAATCCATAAATACTGCAGGGGCATTAGTGAGCCCAAACGGCATCACTAAGAATTCGTAGTGACCATATCTCGTTCTGAAGGCAGTTTTAGGAATATCTGAATCTCGAATTCGCAACTGATAATAGCCCGATCTCAAATCTATTTTTGAGAACACTGAGGCTCCCTTCAGTTGGTCGAACAAATCATCGATGCGCGGCAACGGATATTTGTTCTTTATCGTCACTTTATTCAGCTGACGATAGTCAATGCACAACCTCATGGTTCCGTCCTTCTTTTTCACGAACAATACTGGTGCACCCCAAGGTGAGAAACTTGGTCGAGCGAAACCTCTATCCGTCAGTTCTTGCAACTGAGCTTTCAACTCCTTTAACTCGGTTGGTGCCATACGATACGGAGCTATCAAAATCGGCGTAGTCCCAGGTACAAGCTCAATACCAAACTCTACCTCCCGAACAGGTGGTAAACCCGGTAATTCTTCCAGAAAAACATCCGGGTATTCACAAACCACCGGCACAGATTCGGGTTTCTTTTCTAATTCTTTGTCATCAAGTACATACGCAAGGTATGCATCGCACCGTTTTCTTACATATTTCTGTGCCAACATTGCTGATATTACAGCTGGCATCCCCTCCAAGTCCGCAGATTCAACTCGGATTACTTCGTTATTTGCGCACCTCAAATCAATAGTCTTGCTCTTGCAATTCACAACTGCATCATGCGCGGTCAACCAATCCAAACCAAGGATAACATCAAATTCATCAAACGGCAAAAGCATCAAGTTCGCCGAGAAACAGGAACCTCAAATTTCCAGGGGACATTTCTTACACACTTTGTCGACAAGCACGTAACGACCCAAGGGATTTGACACCCGAATTACGAACTCAGTAGACTCAATGGGTAAAGTCTTACTGGAGGCTAAGGTTTCACATATGTAAGAATGAGTAGAACCGGGGTCAATCAAAGCAATTACATTAGTATCAAAGAGAGTGAATGTACCGGTAATAACATCAGGCGAGGAAGCGTCCTCGCGGGCACGTATAGCATAAGCTCTAGCAGGCGCACGAGCTTCGGATCTGGTTATATCATCTCTAGATCCTCTCTGACCACCACTAGCATTGCCCGTATTTCCAGATGGTCTACCTCGAGCAGTGGTAGCACCCGGTTTCCCACTCTGATTTTCATTCTGTTCAAACAACCTTGGGCAATCTTTAATGAAGTGGTCAACTGATCCGCACTTGTAACAGGAGCGGTCAGGGAATCTACAACTCCCCGAATGCCATTTACCGCAATATCGACATTTCGTTCTATCTCGACGTTCATTCCCAGTGCCTCGTGTACCCACAGGGGGTCGATCACGATCTCGTCTAAAAAGGCCCAAAGTGCCTCTAAACTGGCCCGCATCATCTCGAAATCTCTTCGATGCTTGTTGAAGAGACCTTCCCGAGGATCTTTTATGAAACTCTCCAATTCCCTCATCAACTCTTTGCTTTTCTTTTCTAAGCTCTTCGGCTTTACAAGCTCGTTCAACAAGTACCACAAACTCTCGTATTTCAAGAACGCCAACGAACATTTTTATATCTTCATTCAGCCCATCCTCGAAGCGTTTACACATAATAGCTTCGGACGAAACACATTCCCGAGCGTATTTGCTAAGTCTAACAAATTTTCGCTCGTAATCAGTAACCGACATGGAGCCTTGCTTAAGCTCAAGAAATTCCTTCCGTTTTTGATCAACAAATCTCTGACTAATATACTTTTTCCGAAACTCAGTTTGGAAAAACTCCCAAGTTACTTGCTCTCGGGGCACAACAGAAGTCAGAGTACTCCACCAATAGTAGGCAGAATCACGTAGCAAGGAGATAGCACACTTTAGGCATTCATCGGGTGTACAAGATAGCTCATCGAGTACCCGGATAGTGTTGTCCAGCCAAAATTCAGCTTGCTCGGCATCATCGCTATCCATAGCCTTAAATTCAGTAGCCCCATGTTTTCGGATTCTGTCAACTGGGGCTTATTTGACCTTATTTGGTCCGTTACCGGTGGTATTGTAGGTGCGGGGGTAGTATTTGTCGGGAATGGAGGTTGTGGAACAGCCATATTAGTTCGAATGTATTGGTTGAACCAATCATTCATCACGCTATAGAATGCTTGTCTAGCTTCATCATTCGGATTACTAGCATTAGGTTGAGAGTCTGCCGGCACTGTCCCTTGTGCGGGAGCAGGCGCTACACTCTCAAGATCATCAGCTACCTCTCGGTCACGATCGGGATCCATTACTATAAACACATTTACAATTGTCAGAAATCACCACACTATCAAGTAATCACATAAAATGGCATGTATAGCTAGACCCAACACATTACGGTAGTCCTAGAATCGACTAAACCGTAGCTCTGATACCAATTTAATGTAACACCCCGAACCCGAGACCGACACCGGAGTCGGACATGAGATGTTAACAAACTTTGAAAAATTTTTCCAGACACTGCCCAGTCTGAGTACTAGTCGCTTCAAAAATCATATCTTGAGTTTCAAAACTCGAAAATCAGTTTTGTGATTTTTCCCTGAAAATAGACTCATGTCCCCACCTATGTATTTTTTTCTAGAATTTTTGGTCGGGCCAATTAGTACAGTTTATTAGTCAAAATCTCCCATGTTACAGGGGTCAACTACACTGACCTTTTCCCATTACGACTTGGATATCTCTCTGCACAGAGCTTCAATACTGATGCCGTTTGTTTCTATGGAAACTAGACTCAGAGAGGAATCCATACATATATGGTATGACCCCTAATTATCTCTGGTCAATTTATAGTAAATTTCCAAAGTCGGAACAGGGAATCCAGAAACTGTTCTGGCCCTGTCCCACAAGAACCTGAATATCTCTTACTGTACTGTTCATATGATTGTTTCGTTACTTTCATATGAAAGTAGATTCATCAAGGTTCGATTACATAATTTATTCACTATTTAATTCCACTCCTACGAATTCTTGTGATTTTTCCAATCCACACCACTGCTGATGTCAGCCTCTGTTTTCAAAGTAAACCTTACCTATTTTCGGGGTTTCATGGACCAACTAGGGCCTTGTCATACATATGCCCACATATGATCATACTTAGCCATTCCAATGGCTGATCATTTGCTCAACACTTCCATTCCAACTATAGTTACATCATGAACCATCTATACATTCATAAACACGAATGGTCTAATGCCATACTCCACTTCTACAAGCCATTTTCGCATGGCTGTACACTTATACATTTCATAAAGTACTCGAAAAACAACAATAGGTAGTCCTATACATGCCATATCAAAATTCAACCAAAATAGTACCCAAAAGAGCCTTTGATAGTGTGGGCGACTTCGACTTCAAGATCCCGAGTCCGATAGCTGGAGAACCAAAAATCTATAAAACAGAGGAGCAGTGTAACGAGTAAGCAATTTATGCTTAGTAAGTTTTGAGCAAGGAATTCCAGCATAGACAAAGAATAACACACATTTAGCTAAACGGAATATTTCACAATACGCAATTTACCGATATCAAACTTGCTTCACAACATTAACAACCCTTATGTACATACACAATAGACTAACTTAGCCGAAGGCCGGTAGCTCGTTTATCAACTGAGCGAACATTTATTTGTAAGGGCTCGATTAAATTCAACACATACGTAACATATCCCCATATTGGGATGTTTTTCGAGTATTCGCTGGAATTTTACAGCAAGCTCATTCATTACCAAATCACGTACCTTCGGGATTTAACCGGATATAGCTCCTCGTTCAAATGCCTTCGGGACATAGCCCGGTTTTAGTAACTCACACAATGCCTTCGGGACATAACCCGGATTTAATAACTCGCACGAATGCCTTCGGGACTTAACCCGGATTTAGTATTTCGCACAAAGGCCTTCGGGGCTTAACCCGGAATTTGTATCTCGCACAAATGCCTTCGGATCTTAGTCCAGATATATTCACTTAGCACAAAGCCTTCGGGACTTAGCCCGGACAGCATTCAATTAATCATGCACATCTAACAATAATTCATGGCACATTCATATTTCATTTTCATTTGCGAAACTCAAACACAAGGCACATATCGTCCTTGCACATTCGGCTCAATAGCCTCACATAGAGCATGATTTAATCACATCGTAATTTAAGCTCTCTTACTCAAGAACTTACCTCGGGTGTTGTCGAACGATTCCGCTAACTATTCGACCACTTTTTCCTTCCCTTTATCGGATTTATTTCCCCTTTGCTCTTGAGCTTAGCCTAGCTACATGCATGGCCGAATCTCTTCACCTTTCTTCTTCTTTCCTCCTTAAAGTTTTTTGCCAAGGATGAACCAAAGGATGAGAAATTTTTTCTTTGTTTTTCTTTCTAATTTAGGCTAAATGAAGGTGAGAAAAGGATGAACAAAGATTTTCTCCTCTCTTTTCTTTAGCTCACGGCAATGGGGGGGGGAAAGAATCAACTACACACTTTTTTTTTGTGTATTCATCATACTCCTTTTCATTATTTAATTTCCATGCCTATTATTTTATTTTTTTCCACCCATGATGCACCAACAAAACATGTCTATGACATGTCTTGGCCATCAAACTTGGTCTACCATGCTTGTCATGGCCGGCCACTACTAGTAGGGGGGAATTTGACATGCAAGTCCCCCTTTGTCCACATGCACTAATAGGTCCTCACACATTGACCTATCACATTTTAGAATTTTCTCACATAAGTCCTATTGACTAAATTCACATGAAATCAACCAAATTGAAGCTTGAAATTTTCACACATTCATAATTACATATTCTAGACAATAAGTATCACATTCAAACATTTCGGTGACTCGGTTTAGCGGTCCCGAAACCACTTCCCGACTAGGGTCAACTTTGGGCTGTCACACACATGCCCGTGTGCTAGGCCGTACCCTCTACACGGTTGAGACACACGGCCGTGTCTCTACCCATGTATTTACTATCATGTATTCTGACTTAAAATTTTTAGGTTCAGGGGACACACGGCCATACCACATGCCTATGGGGTGATCCATGTATCACACATGCCCTATACATACGCCCGTGTGTCTACCTATATAGACCTTGTTGGGCTATTTTCCAAGCCTTTAACCACCTTCTAATATTCATATCCACTTATAGTTTTCAATAACACTTAACATGGTCTAATTATACTCTTAAATGACCTTAATATGTCCCATTGCATGTAAACCTCATCTCATCGGTTTTTATACATGCTAGGTTATCCCCTTTATATTAAGGATTTCCATTACTTGTAACTTAATTATGCTTGACTCATTATTTTAACTCATTGCCAAATTGTGGCCTAAGCACCCCATATGATTTGGTCATATTATATATGACTAATTGTAACACCATATTTAATCATCACAAGAACATTGGAACATAACATGCACAATTTATTAGGTCATAACTGGAAACGCAAAAATTTATATACTTTTTCATACCTATTTTTTTCTTAAATTCATGCAAATCTGGTTAAATTCTTGTCGAAAAATAATTAAATAGTATAAAATAATTAAATTGTGTTAAAAATATAAACATGGTGAATTTAGTTAATTTTATACTTATTTTTTATTAATTTTGACTATTTTCAACAGATTCGCGCAAAGGGCTAAAATTGGCTTGGCTGACACTGCTGAAAGCACAAAACCGAGAAGCAAATTGAAGTTTTGAGGCATATTAATTTCCAGCCTAAGACGGTCCAAAAATGTGTTTTAAATAATAATTTAATTAATTTTAATTTATTCCCCATTTAATTTGGGTTAAATAAATTATTTTTAATTAATTATGGAGAAAGGGTCCAGTTGAACCACACTGGTTGAACCATATTGAGTTAACCGAACCAGCCACTAATTGGGCAGCCCAGAACCGTCCATATGCTAACCCAAATAAGCATTTTAGCTGATTAAATATGCTTGCAACAAGGCCCTTGAAGAACTGTCAAAATGAATTCAAACCCCTCATTTAATTGTGGCTTTATGAAACTGCCCCAAGCTTAAAATAGCAAAGATGAAACTCTCAACTTTGCCATGTGTGTGGCCGGCCAAGGGAGGCCTCTTAGGATGATTACTTTTTCTATTTTTAGCTGTCATATTCAGCTATAAAATTCACCCCTTGCTGATCATTCAAAGCATCCCTCATCCATCCTTCATTCCACAACATTCTTTCATTCTCTCTTCTCCTCTCTCACTTTTTCTCCCATTTTTTCCATCCCATTTCCCTTATTGTTCAAGTGCTGATTTCTTCTCATGGGAAAGAGGCTCTCATTAGCCATTTTGAAGCAGCAATTAAATGTTCATAAGCCACCTTGATAGCCGAGGGCAACGAAGAACGAAGAACAGAGCAACTAGTCAAGCCACGGAGAAACACCGGATTTGCTTATTGTTCCCTATCTCTCTAATTTTGTTGTTGTTTTGACAAACATGTTTATGAATATTTATGCTATTGAAATGGTTATTTTAATCAATTTAACTTAAATTAATTTTGTGTTGGGTTGATTATATTCTGCCTGTTTAAATTGTTAAAATGACGTTTATGCTGTTATAGGCCTCGGTAAATTGCTTGGTTAAGTAAATCATGCCTAAGTTATTCTTGCATTACGACTGTGAGGTAGCTAATGAATTAATTATTTAAACGGATTGCAATTGTAATTAATTGACAGAGTACTTAACCAGTGCATGTTTATTCTTCTAAGGTAGCTGAAGGTTAAATTAGCAATATCTCTGGCGATATTATTACCTTGCATAACTTGCAAGATTATTGTGATTAAATTGTTTCAAGGTAGGGATGCCTTGTTACTTCACATAGTCTTTTATATGCTTATTAGATTAATTAATCGTTCTTTTATATGCTTATTAGATTAATTAATCGATTAATTAATCGTTTGAATTGACATAGGGATATGCAAGAGATTAGTTCAGTTTAATGAGTATGTATGTGCAATAACATGTTTTCTTACTAGAATCTATTTAGTCGGTTGAATTGACATAGGGATATATCAAGAGATGAATGGATTTTTTTTTGTAAGTTTGTTCATAAGTTAGAAAATTATCGGGTTGCTGTGAATTTATTCGTAACAGTGTAAACATGAGTTTAATAATTCAGAGTTCAAGAAATATAATTAATCCAACACAAGTATGTTACCTTGATTAAATCTTATTTGAAATCGTGCATTAGAACTCCTTTGTTTTATTTTAATTATTTATTTAGTTTTTAATTAGTTTTTGACCACCTTTTTAAAACCAAATTTTTTTCACCTCACCAAAGTGTTTTACAATTAATTTGATAAATAATTCTTTTTACAGTCCCTGTGGGTACGATAACTTGACATTTACTTGTCACTTTATTACTTGTTGCGATTGTGTACATTTGCACATTTTCGTCATTCCAAGTTTTTGGCGCCGTTGCCGAGGTTAAAAAAAAGAAGTCATTATTTGTGAATTTTTTAGTTTTACATTTTGGTTTATTTTTCTATTTAATTTTTAACTTAATTAATTTTTCTTTGATAATTTCAGGTGTTTATGAGTAATGACCAGATTATCAACTTACTTCCTGTAGACCTTGAGATAGAACGAACCTTTTGACAGTGAAGAAGACAAGCGAATCAGAGAAGGATTGAAGGAATGAATTTCAAGAATATGAATCAAGGAAATGGAGCAAACCTTGCTCAAAATCCTATCCTTATTGCTGACGATAGGGATAGAGCCTTAAGACAATATGCTGTGCCAGTATTTAACGATCTTAATCCCGGCATTAGGAGACCCGAAATCAAGTCACAACAATTCCAGCTGAAGCCAGTCATGTTCTAGATGGTTCAGACGGTGGGCCAATTCAGTGGAATGGCTACTGAAGATCCTCATCTTCACTTAAGACTATTTATGGAGGTGAGCGACTCTTTCAAATTAGCTGGAGTTCTCGAAGATGCATTACGATTGAAGTTGTTCCCGTACTCACTAAGGGACAGAGCTTGAGCCTGGTTGAATTCATTGCCACCGAACTCAATTTCTACATGGCAAGAGTTAGCCGAAATATTCCTCATGAAGTATTTCCCCCCAAGCAAGAACACTAAGTTGAGAAACGAGATCACTGCCTTCCAAGAAATGGATGATGAGTCCTTGTATGAGGCATGGGATCGATACAAAGAACTATTACAGAAATGCCCTCACCATGGAATCCACCATTGCATCCAACTTGAGACATTTTATAATGGTCTCAATGCTCACATGAGGATGGTAGTGGACGCTTCTGCTAACGGTGCTCTCCTTTTTAAGTATTATATTGGGGCTTACGAGATCATCGAGAGGATAGCTAGTAACAATTATCAATGGCCAACCAATTGAGCCGCGTCAGGAAGACGAGTCGCTGGAATACATGAAGTGGATGCTCTCACTTCACTTGCATCTCAGGTATCTTCCATCTCTTCAATGCTTAAGAATTTACCACTAATGGGTCTAACAGTTTTGTAGCCCAACTACTTCACTAATTTAAGAGTATAGCCTGTGTTTATTGTGGGAAAAGACATTTTTCCGAAGAATGTCCATCGAACCCTGAATTTATATATTACATGGGTAACCAGAACCAAAATCAAGGAAGGCAAGGACTGCAATCCAACTTCTATAACCCATCGTGGGGAAACCACCCAAATTTTTCCTGGAGTAACCAAGGGACTGGAACCAGTAAAAACTACACTCAACCTAGACCGACTCAGGCACTTAGTTTTTCCCAACAACCAGCTCAGGCTGAATCATCCAATAGCTTAGAGAATTTATTAAAGGCAGACATAGCGAAAAACAACGCCACTCTAAAGAATTTGGAGAATCAAGTGGGCCAGCTTGCTACTGAACTCAAGAACTGACCACAAGGTGATTTACGTAGTGATACGGAGAATCTAAGAAAATTGGGGAAGAAACATTGCAAAGCGTTAACATTAAGGAGCAGAAAGATAGTAGAGCCCAACACTATCGAAGCTGAAAAGGGGACAGCTGATGCTCAAGACTCAGAGGAAGTTCAACCGAGTGTTAAAATTCCAGTTTCATAATAACCAAAATTTGTAAAACCCGACAAGGTAATTCTAGAATCAGCTAATTCTGATCAACTAACAAATCCGTTAGATGGAGAATTGTCGCAAAAAATGAATCAACCAGTTTCAGTAAAGAAACCTTCACCATCGTACCCTCAAAGACTTCAGAAGTAGAAACAGGAAATTCAATTCAAAAAATTCCTCGACGTACTCAAGTAACTTCACATCAACATCCCGTTGGTTGAAGCACTTGAACAAATGCCAAACTACGTCAAATTCATGAAGGATGTCCTGTCCAAAAAATAAGGACTTGGAGAATTTGGGACAGTAGCTCTAACGAAGGAATGCATCACATATCTTCAAGACAAACTACCCTCAAAGCTGAATGATCCTGGATGTTTTACCATACCTTACAACATTAGAGCAACATATTGTGGTAAGGCACTATGTGACTTGGGTGTAACTATAAACTTGATGGCTATGTCAATAATTAGAAAGTTGGGATAGGTGAAGTTAGACCTACTACGGTTAGCAACCGAAAGTGCGGGATGTATTGGTACGTGTAGATAAATTCATCTTCCCTGCTGATTTTGTTATCCAAGACTTTGAAGCAAACAAAGAAGTGCAATTATCCTAGGACGACCATTATTAGCAACCGGAAGGACCCTTGTTGATGTGAAGAAGGGTGAGCTTACGATGCGTGTTCAGGATGATCAGGTAACATTTAATGCTTTTAAGTCTATGCAATTTCTTGACACAATTGATGATTGTTTTGCAATATCCGATTTAGAGGATTTAATAGTGGAAAAGGAGCTCAACTATGTTGAGGATTCGTTGGAACAAATTTTGACATTAGATCCTCCAAATGATGAAGAGGAGGATGAATACTTAGCATTGTTAGAAGCTAATCAAAGGGGATTTAATTTAGAATCCCATTTTGAATCTTTCGAGTTAGAGAAGAGGGAGTATGCCCAACCAAAAGCGTCAGTCGAGGAACCATCTAAATTAGAACTCAAGCTATTACCTTCACATTTAAAATATGTTTATTTAGGTAACGCTTCTACTCTGCCTGTTATTGTTTCAGCATAATTAACTACTGAGCAAGAAGAGAAAATCATCTCGGTGTTGAAATAATACAAGAAGGCTATCGGATGGACCATAGCCAACATCCGCGGTATTAGTCCATCTGTATGCATGCACAAGATTATCCTAGAAGATGGTGAAAAAGGGACTATTGATGGACAACAAAGACTGAACCACATCATGAAGCACGTGGTGAAAAAGGAGATTATCAAGTGGTTAGATGCAGGTATCATTTATCCTGTCTCAGACAGTTCGTGGGTAAGTCCAGTCCAGTGCAGTCCAGTCACAGTCGTAGAGAACGAGAATAACAATTTAATACCAACTAAAATTGTTACGGAATAGAGGATTTGCATCGATTCCCGGCAGTTGAACAACGCGACTAGGAAAGATCACTTTCTTTTGTCGTTCTTGGATCAAATGTTGGATAGACTCGCGGGGCGAGACTATTACTATTTCCTCGATGGATACTCGGGGTATAATCAGATTACAGTAGCACCAGAAGATCAGCACAAGACAATGTTCACCTGCCCGTATGGTACATTTGCATTTAGACGCATGCCATTTTGTTTATGTAATGCACCTGCTACATTTCAAAGATGTATGATGTCTATTTTCACTGACATGATTGAGAAGTACTTGGAAGTTTTTATGGATGAATTTTTAGTATTCAGAGATACTTACGATGACTGCTTAACCAATCTAGCTAAGGTAATAAGGCGATGCGAAGAAACGAACCTAGTACTTAACTAGGAAAAGTGCCATTTCATGGTGTGAGAAGGAATATTTCTAGGGCATCGAATAACGTGACATAGGATCGAGGTAGATAAAGAAAAGGTAGATGTTATTGAGAAACTCCCACCTCCAACATCTATAAAGGGTGTTAGGAGCTTTTTGGGCCACGACAGTTTCTATCGAAGATTTATCAAAGACTTCTCCAAAATTGCTAAACCCTTATGCAAACTATTGGAGAAGGACACGACGTTTAAGTTCGCTGATGAATGCTTAAAAGCTTTCAAGGATTTGAAGAGTCGATTATTTCGGCACCTATAATCATCACACTAGACTGGGATTTGCCATTTGAATTAAAGTGTGATGCAAGCGACTTCGTGATAGAAGTTGTCATGGGCCAGTGAAGGAACAAAGTTTTCCATCCCATCTACTATGCAAGCCGGACTCTTACAGGAGCTTAACTGAACTATACGGTAACAAAAAAAGAGTTACTCGCTATTGTATTTGCTTTTGACAAATTTTGATCTTATCTTGTAGGTACCAAAGTAACTGTTTATACGGACTACTCGACAATTAAGTACTTACTTTCCAAGAAAGATGCTAAGCTGAGACTAATCCGATGGGTGCTTCTACTTCAATAGTTCGATCTAGAAATCCAAGAACGGAAGGGAGTAGAAAACCAAGTAGCAGATCACTTGTCCAGATTGAAGCTGCACGAAGTGAATTCTCTTATATACCAATTCAGGAAACTTTTCCAGATGAACACATACTGAAGGTAAGTCATGTCCATAGTACCCCTTGGTTTGCTGATATTGCCAACAATTTAGCTTGTGGTTTGATGCCAATTGATAAGACTTATCTACAAAGGAGAATGTTTCTTCACAATGTGAAGTACTATTTCTGGGAAGAGCCATATTTGTTTAAAAGGTGTGCAAATCAGATGATTAGGAGATGTGTGGAAGAAGATGAAGTATAAAAGATTTATACCATTTTCACTCAGCTTTGAGTGGGGGACACTTCAGAGGTACTCGTATGGTGGCCAAAGTATTGTAAGCCGGGTTCTTTTGGCCAACACTATTCAAGAATGCATACGCGTATGTAAAGAGTTGTGACCGATGTCAAAGGGTCGAAAATGTCACCAACAGAAATGAGATGCCTCGAACAAATATCATTGAGGTAGAATTGTTTGATGTATGGGGTATTGACTTTCTTGGTCCTTTCCCTCCGTCTTTTGGTCACAAGTATATATTGGTAGCAGTAGACTATGTGTCCAAGTGGGTCGTGGCTAAAGCTTATCCGAAAAATGATGCTAGGGTTGTAATTAAGTTCTTACAAGAACACGTATTCAGAAGGTTTGGAACCCCAAGAGCCATCATTAGTGATGAAGGGTCCCACTTCGTGAACAAGTGGTTAAGATGGTTATTAGACAAGCACGGAGTGAAACACAAGGTTGCAACAACTTACCATCCGTATACGAATGGGCAAGCTGAACTGGCAAATAAGGAAATCAAAGGCATACTTGAGAAGGTAGTTTGCCCAAACCGACGAGATTGGTCCAAAAGGCCGGATGATGCTTTATGGGCTTACAAAACAGCATACAAGACGCCTTTAGGGATGTCACCCTACAAGTTGGTCATTGGGAAAGCATGTCATCTACCCTTAGAGTTAGAGAACAAGGCTTACTGGGCTCTTCGATAACTCAACTTGGATCCTAAGCTTGCTAAAGAGAAACGGATGCTCCAACTCAATGAGCTAGAGAAACTCCGGCTATTCTCCTAAGAAAATGCCAAATTACTCAATGAGAGACTTAAGAAATGCCATGACAAGCACATTTGAGTTCAAGAATTTGCAGCAAGTCAGCGAGTTTTGTTATTTAATTACAGACTAAAGTTCTTTCCAAGTAAGCTAAAATCATGTTGGTCCGGTCCATTTACTATTCATCGCGTCTATTCGTACGGAGTTGTCGAGCTCCAAGGTAAGGGAGGTAATTTTCAAGTTAACGCTCAGCGCCTAAAACACTAATGGGGAGATAAGTTTGAAAAGGAATGAAATTTCGTTCATTTTATTGGATGTTTAAAATTTTCTTATTTTCCTTTTTAATAAATGATTTAGGGTATATTTTCGGGATTAGCATGTTTAAATAAATTCTGTCTAGGAGATTAAAACTTAAGCGGGACCGCTTGTGACCCCTCCAATCTTACCTAGGAATTGATTTTAACGTAATTTTCCGAAAAATTATTCAATAAATAGAAATTTCAATTTTTTATTTTTCAAATAAAAGGGTCAATTTTGATCCAAGTCTTAAATTGCAACCCAATTCCAAATTTTCATTAAGTTTAGGACTTAATTGAATCATTTTTAAAATCTGGTTGCTCTTTTCGTAAATAATAAAAACTAGATGCCTCTTTTTGTAAATATTTTCAAAAGGCTTCTAGAATAAATGTTTTTAGTTTTAAAAAAATGATAATTATTAATATATAATTATATCCATTATAATATATATTAATTATTATCAATTTTAGAATTTTTGATAAGTTTTTAATGATAATAAGAAGATAATCTTTAATATATAATTATATCTATTATAATTTATATATTAATCTTTATCAATTAGCATAGAATTAGGATTAATTTTTTATATCTTATCTTTGCTTAAATAAATAGCAATTAATAATTTAATAAGCATATATCTAATTATTAATTATTGTCATCTTTTCATAGGATTAGAACTTAAAATTTTTTAAATTGTTTTAAGAATTCTACTCTAATTCCTATTTTTTCCTCTATAAATACCACCCATCTTCTCATTCATCTAACACTCAAGACCCAAAGCACTAAAACACCAAAGTGCCAAAGCCCCTAGCCACAGCAACACCTAGCAGTCTGCCAGCACACGCCCATATCACGCACACCACGCGCGCATTGCCTCGTGCTGCTTCAACCTTATTCGCGCCTGGCCTTTATCCCGCGCGCCCTGCGTACGATCAAGTGATACCTACTATCGAACGTCTGTGTCGCTACTTGCTTTCAGCCCTACTGCACATCACTGCTCCCACACGCCCGCACGCCCTAGTTGCTTGTGCGGCATTCTTTATTCGTCCACCCTAAGCCAACAAACCCTCTAACCCTCCTTATAAATTCCCATCTTTTCCTACATTTTTATTATTATTTCCTAGAGTTCTTATATTTTTACAAAAAAAAGGTGGTGAGACCAATCTTTCTCTCAAACTTTTAATTTTATTCAGTTATTTAATTTCTTAGTTTGTTGAATTATTAATTATTATAAATTAAATTTTTGAGAAAATAATTTTCCAATCTTATGATCAGGTTAAACATGCCTCGCAAGAGAACTCGTGCTTCTGCTCAAATTGATGAAACACAAAACAAATTCCACTACGAAGAAGCCAGAGTGAGATACGAAAGTATCTTCAAAAATCAATAGATGCATCCAGAAAAAGGCTTTACATTAAAGGAAAGCAACTATAGAGACTTTATGGCAAGTATTCGTCAAGTTGTTGAAACCCTCAATTGGGAGTTGTTTTGTGAAAAGAGACCTAGTGTGGATGGGGAGCTAGTTCGTGAGTTTTATGCAAATTTAACTTCAAGTGAGATGACATAAGTCCCAGTTCGCGGAATCAAGGTACCGATAAATTAAAATGCTATTCATGAGTTCTTTGAATTACTAGATTTCGAAAATGAAAAATATTCCACATTGATGAGCAATATCAAGCCTAAAAATTTGCAAGAAATTCTCAAGGAACTAACAGTTCAGGGTTCTGCATGGACTGTGTCAAAACAAGGAATCCACACTTTTCAAAGAGAATATTTCACACCACTTGCGAAGGTATGGTTTTACTTCATCTGATTCAGCCTTATGCCTAGCTCACATGGGACTACAATCTCATTAGAGTGAATGGAATTGTAACGCCCCGAATTTGGGCCTAGAAGTTTTGGGCCTTGAGCATGGGTCCGTAAGGAGGTTGTATGTAAGCATTTAATTGTACCAAGAAATGACACAATTAAATGTCTACTTTGGTGGTTAATGGCCCTGAGAAGTGTTGGAGAAATCTTGGGTTCAAACCTGGGCTTTAGCAAATATTTTGGTTTTAAGTGAATAAAACCCTGGGTGCTTGGATGGAGGCCTTTTAAATTATTGTGTAAAATAAATAACACAAGGAAGCATGTGGCCTAGTGGCAAAAGGCGTGGGTGGTAAGCAGAAGGTCTAGGGTTCAAGTCATGGCTCTTGCAATTTATTTTGGTTTTTCTTTTAAAGGAACCTGTACTTTGGACTATAGACCTTATAATTAATTGAGGATAAAATATGACAGAAAGAGCTTATGGTGGAGTGGCAAGGTGGTGTGTTGTGTACTGTGAGGTCTAAGGTTCAAGTCTTAGGATGCGCAAAGGAGTATTTATTTTGCGGTTTGAGTTGTGTAGGAGGTGGAGTTGGACAGGAACTCTATGGTTGAAGTGGTCATAAGAAAATAAGGAATTTTCTTAGTGGTTGAAAGTAATCCCACATCGAGAAGCTAACATGAGAATTGGTGAGAAGCTGGCTTTAAATAGAGCGAACCAGATGAGTTGAAGAGGAAGACTAAATGCAGGATGTGCCAAGGTTGGTGATCATGGACTTCGGCACGTTTTCATAAACATGTGTGTATTTCACACTACTCTAGCTGTAGAACGGCAAATGTCGGAATGCCGAAATGTTGGTCACACAGCGATGGCAGCCGCACGAGCGTGCTAGCGCACGTGTGGGAGCTTTGAGGTAATGGTTGAGGCCATCATGAGTGCTCTCGTGGGCTTAGGCTGCTCTGGGCCACGTGGGCCAGGTGGGCCCAATGGGCCCATGGGCCCATGTGGATAAATTGTATGATTGTGTAGAAAATATTGGTTTGGACTATGTGAATCTCATATCTGTAGGCTAGTATTACTGAATTGCACCTGTAGGGTAGAATTACTGATTGTAGGGTAGAATTACTGAATACCTTTGATTTACAAAATTACCGAAATACCCCTAGTTTGTAAAATTACCAAAGTACCCCTGGTTTGTAAAATTACCAAAATACCCTCAACCTATAAAATTACTGAAATACCCCTGAC
The DNA here is from genome assembly GCF_007990345.1 of Gossypium hirsutum. Classification (NCBI taxonomy): domain Eukaryota; kingdom Viridiplantae; phylum Streptophyta; class Magnoliopsida; order Malvales; family Malvaceae; genus Gossypium; species Gossypium hirsutum. Next base: position 66,543,466 of record NC_053431.1, read on the forward strand.
TTGTAAAATTACTAAAATACCCTTAATTTGTAAAATTACCAAAATACCCCTGATTTGGAAAATTACTAAAATATCCTTAATTTAGAAAATTACAAAAATACCCCTGATTTACAAAATTACAGAAATACCCTTGACTTTCTAAAAATTATAGAAATACCATTGGTTTGCAAAATTACTGAAATACCCTCTGTTTGTAGATTTTTCGCATAATAAAACAAGAGAAGAAAATCACTAATAAAATGTGAACAAGTCACAAAGTATAAAGTGTGGTAATAGATATATACATATCTAGGATTGGATTTAGAAAGAGCTTGGTACTTAAGCAGTCAAATTGACTCACCTCCTCTTTTCTAAAATCCTACTTGGTGTGTAGTATCTATTCACTTTAAACAATGAGAACATTGCTCATTTTAAGTTGGGGGGACCAAAAATTTGAATTATTTCCACTCAGAATAAAATTTTTCTTTTAATTATGATTAGGATATATTTTGTTCAAAAAATTGAATTTTGTTAAGTATGCTCAATTTGAGTAGAAATAAAGTTCTATTATTTCAATAAATTATTATTTTAGCTTAATAATGACATGAATGTATTTTTAATAAAGCATGCAAATTCGTACCATAAAATTTTTAGTTCTTTAGGAAAGTTAGTTATGCATGAAAGTTTAAGTCTTTAGAATTGACTTAGTAGTTTGTTGAGGCGAAATCCTAGGGAGCATGTAACGTTGGAAATGATTTAGGCAACTATTGTTTGGACCGATTGAGCCTTTCAAGCCCACCATGGTAAAATTTTATCCTTTGAAACCCAACTTTGAGACTATATGGCCTAATTTTATTTCGACCCCTGCAATAATTAGCCATTATTTTTCGCTTAATGAGCTTAAAATTGTTCCAAACGCTAGACTCAGTAATATTCAAATGGACTTCAAAAATAAGTTTGGGGGAGTTGAAAAGAAGTATTAATTGCTCGAGAATTGAAATACACAAAGTAAGTGCTCTTGATTAAAAAAAAGAAGAAAAAGAGCACATGTATTTGAAAGAGATGTACAAAAGAGCATATGAAAGTGAAGTTGTTGTATCGAAGGTAAAAACTCCGAAGGTTCGATTGACGTTGAGTCTAGGGTTTTTTAAAGCAAAATTTATCCATCTTGCACCTACCCTTGGCCTAGCCACGTTACAACCTTGATAAAGACCTATTGATTCAAAGTCATCTTGCTACCTACATTAGTGGAGAGAAATTGCTACGATCAACATATGAAGACATAAGTTAAGCTTAGTAATTGCAGCTTAGTCTTGAATAAAGGAATAAAAATCAAATTGGTAAGGGTTAACATGCCTTTGTTACAAAAGCATTGAGTCTAAATTTTGCTATTATGATAATTTGTTGAACTTAATTTGAGCAATACGCATACTTAAGTAGCATAACTATCAGATTTATTGTCTTTGAGCATAAGTATTTTAAATACATAATTTTGGGGAAAATGTTGTTCTGAACGAATTTTTCAAAGGTGTTTCCGAGAGATTCTTTTCGAAATTTGTGCATTATTCGGGACGAGCAATGAATTAAGTTTGGGGGTGTGGAAACACAAAAGTTTATATACTTTTTCATACCCATTTTACTTAAATTCATGCAAATCCGGTTAAATCCTTATCAAAAAATAATTAAATATTAACATAATTAAATTGTGTTAAAAATATAAACATGGTGAAGGTGAATTTATTTAATTTTATACTTAATTTTTATTAATTTTGACTGTTTTCGACAGATTCGCACAAAGGGCGAAAATTGGCTCGGCTGACACTGCTGAAAGCACAAAACCGATAAGCAATTTCAAGTTTCGAGGCACAATAATTTCCAGCCTAAGACAGTCTAGAAATGTGTTTTAATTCATAATTTAATTAATTTTAATTTATTCCACATTTACTTTGGGTTAAATAAATTATTTTTAATTAATTATGAAAAAGGGTCTAGTTGAACTGCACTGGTTGAACCATATTGAGTGAACCGAACCAGCCACTAATTGGGCAGCCCAGAATTGTCCATATTCTAACCCAAATCATCATTTTAGCTGATTAAATATGCTTTCAAAAAGGCCCTTGAATAACTATCAAAATGCATTCAAACCCCTCCTTTAATTGTGGCTTTATGAAACTGCCCCAAGCTTAAAATAGCAAAGTTGAAACTCTCAACTTTGCCATGTGTGTGGCCTGCCAAGGGAGGCCTCCTTTAATTGTGGCCACCCCTTTCTGATCATTCAAAGCATCCCTCATCCATCCCTTATTCCAAACATTCTCTCATTCTCTCTTCTCCTCTCTCACTTTTTCTCTCATTTTTTCCATCCCATTTCCCTTATTGTTCAAGTACCGATTTCTTCTCTTGGGAAAGAGGCTCTCATAAGCAATTTTGGAGTAGCAATTAAATGTTCATAAGCCACCTTGATAGCCGAGGGCAATGAAGAACGAAGAACGGAGCAACTAGTCAAGCCACGGAGAAACACCGGATTTGCTTCTTGTTCCCCATCTCTCTAATTTTTGTTGTTGTTTTGATAAACATGTTTATGAATATTTATGCTATTTAAATGGTTATTTTAATCAATTTAGCTTAAATTAAGTTTGTGTTGGGTTGATTATATTCTGCTTGCTTAAATTGTTAAAATGATGTTTATGCTGTTATAGGCCTTGGTAAATTGCTTGGTTAAGTAAAATCATGCCTAAGGTATTCTTGCGTTATGACTGTGAGGTAGATAATGAATTTATTATTTAAACGGATTGAAATTGTAATTAATTGACAGAGTACTTAATCAGTGCATGTTTATTCTTCTAAGGTAGCTGAAGGTTAAATTAGCAATGTATCTGGAGATATTATTGCCTTGCATAACTTGTAAGATTATTGTGATTAAACTATTTCATGGTAGGGATGCCTTGTTACTTCACATAGTCTTTTATATGCTTATTAGATTAATTAATTGTTTGAATTGAAAGAGGGATATGTAAGAGATTCTTTTAGTTAATGAGTATGTATGTGCAATAACATGTTTGCTTACTAGAATTTGTTAGTTGAATTGACATAGGGATATGTCAAGAGATGAATAAATTTTAGTTTGTAAGTTTGTTCATAAGTTAGCAAATGACCAGGTTGTTGTGAATTTATTAATAACAGTGTAAACATGAGTTTAATAATTCTGAGTTCAAGAAATATAATTAATCCAACACAAGTATGTTACCTTGATTAAATGTTATTCGAAATCGTGCATTAGAACTCCTTTGTTTTATTTTAATTATTTATTTAGTTTTTAATTAGTTTTTGACCACCTTTTTTAAAACCAAATTATTTTTACCTCACCAAATTGTTTTACAGTTAATTTCATAAATGATTCTTTTTACTGTCCCTGTGGGTACGATAACTCGACATTTACTTGTCACTTTATTACTTGTTGCGATTGTGTACACTTGCACATTTCCATCATTCCAATAACCTACACCAAAATGAGCCAATTCCCCTGGCCATATACAAGTGAATATGTATACTTTTATAAGCCTTCATATTTGCTAATCAAATGACACATATAACAAAATAACAAAAGCCCTATACATGCCATTGAACAATAAGTGTATCTATATGCCAAAGCTAGACAAGATGATAATGTGTTGATTCTTCAACCGTCTCCCAATATTCGTGAGTCCACGAGCTCTGTAAGATAGGGAAAAGAGAGGGGTAAGCATTTAAATGTTTAGTAAGCCCGAATAACTAGAAAGTAAACTTACCGAGTAATTAACATGCATCCATATTAGGCAATAAAACCAACAAGCATGAAATAGTTTCCCTATCACATGCACTCAAACCGACAAGTTAGTTCCATAACAATACACCATGTAATTTGTCTTAGATGAACTCATCATCCAACATTTTCATTTTTCTATCTCATGTTAATCCCATGGAGTTCCTTTTCGAAAATCTCGATGGATTATCCATTTACTGTCAACTCATAAGAGCGATCATCTCAAGTACGCGCTCCTACGAACCTCACATCATACGGCGGGATTACCAGTCTAGGCTAAATCCCCCGTAATGTAAACTCATAGGGTGATGTCGAGATTACCAGTCCAGGCTAAATCCCTTATAGCGACAAACACGCTTGATGAGATCGGATTCGAATTACCAATCCAGGCTAAATTCAGACCCTAATCGGATTACCCGTCTGGGCTAAATCCACAATGCACACATATTCTTCGAGAGGCTTGATCACTCAAGGAATACCCGGCCGGGCTAGATCCTTTCTATATTTGAGATTAATGGATTACCCGTTTGGGCTAAATCCTTTTCTGCAACACATGCAGGATCTCAAGTCATGTAAGCCATGGCTTATCCATCGAATTTCCCTTTTGACTTCAACCGAAACGTTTATTATCATATCATTATTATTAACACATTTTAGGGATTTTCATGCTATCATTATAACCAATTACCATACATTCATAAAACATGCCATTAGACATATTAATAGTTTACTTAAAGTTATTCGAACTTACTTGGTACTCGTTTTGGTTTCGCGTTTCGGTTATTTTGAAAATTTTCATTTTCCTCGATAGACCTCCAACATTTGTTCCTTAGGGTCTATAACAATAAAAATGAGTCATTAATACCTCACATTATTTACGATTTAGTCCCCAGGCTCGTATGATGAAATGCTTGAAATTTCTACATTACCCAAGCCTAGTAGAAAGTTTTTCCCTCTTATGACAACCCATATTTTCCATTATTTTACATTTCTACCACATATTTTGTACCTTTTACAAAAAGGTCCTTTTAGGGATTTTTCATGAAAATAACCTAGGAAAAGTTATTTAACACACATCCAACTTTCATATTCTTCCATAAATCATCAAAGAATAAACATGTCATGCATGGGTCACTTTACATACATGAACCCTAACTCAAAATAAGGTTAGAAATGGAGAGAGTAAGTTACCGGGATTTCAAAAATACAAAGAACATTAAAAACGGGTCTAGAGAGCACTTCCTATTGAGCTTGGAAAGCTTGAAAACCCTAGATATGGAGAACCCCAATTTTCGGCAGCAACATGGAGAGAATGGGCTGATTTTTAGCTTATTTTCCTATTTTATTTCATTAATTAGCCAAATGACCAAAATGCCCTTAAGCTCTTTCTTTCAAATTTTATCCATACATGCCCATTTTTGTCCAAAAACTTAGAAATTGGGCAAATTGCTCTTTATGAAAAGCAATTTCATGCAAATTGCTTCTAGAATCCAAGTTTTTCAATTTATTCAATTTGGTCCTTATTTTCCAATTAGACACCTTACTCATAGAATTTCTTCATGAAACTTTAGCACATGCTATTTTTATATTCTAGACCTCATAATAATCATAAAAAAAAATTCAACGTCAGATTTGTGGTCCCGAAACCACTGTTCCAACTATGCCATATTCTGGGATGTTACATTTCTCCCCCCTTTAGGGACTTTCATCCTCGAAAGTCTTACCAGTAAATAGGTTCAGATATTGGCTTCTCATGGTTTTTTTTAGCTCCCATGTAGCCTCTTCCACACCATGTCGATGCCGTAAGACTTTTACCAAAGCTACATATTTATTTCTCAGCTGTTTAACTTCACGAGCTAGAATCTTTACCGGTTTTTCACCATCGGTCATGTTAGGTCTAATTTCAATATCTGTCGATGGAATCACATGAGAGGGGTTTGATCGATATCATCTTAACATAGATACATGTAACACATCATGAATCTTTTCTAGTTCTGGTAGCAATGCCAAGCGATAGGCTAATGGTCCAACTCTTTTAGTGAGCTCGTATGATCCGATAAATCGCAGACTTAGCTTTCCGGCCAAATATCAATACCGTTTTCCATGGAGATACTTTCAAGAATACTTTATCTCCAACTTGGAACTCAATATTTTTTCTTTTCAGATCAGTATATGGCTTTTGTCTATCCGATGCCACTTTTAAGCAATTACATATTAGTTTAACCTTTCCTTCAGTTTCCATGATTAGATGAACTCTGTGAATCTGACTCTCCTTGAGTTCTGTCTAATATAAAGGAGTTTGGCATTTTCTGCCATACAAGGCTTCGTAAGCTGCCATCTTCAAACTCATTTGAAAACTATTGTTGAAGGCGAACTCTACCAATGGCAAGTATTTTTCCCAACTACCCTAAAATTCGAGGGTGCAACATCACAACATATCCTCAAGAATTTGAATCATCTTCTCAGACTGACCATCGGTCTGTGGGTGAAAAGCTGTAATAAAACTCAACCTAGTACCCAAGGCTTCTTGTAACTTCTTCTAGAATCTCGAAGTGAATCTCGGGTCTCTGTCTGAAATAATCAATAGTGGTACCCCCTGTAATCTCACGATCTCATATATGTACAAGTCGAAAAACTTTTCAAGTGAATAATCTGTTCTTACCGGAATAAAATGAGCTGACTTTGTCAACTTATCAACCACAACCCATATAGTATCTTTCTTTTTCGAGGTCAATGGTAATCCTGTCACGAAGTCCATAGTGATTATGTCCTACTTCCATTTGGGAACCATCACAGGTTTTAGTAAACCAGAAGGTACTTGATGTTCAGCTTTGACTTGCTGACATATCAAGCATTTCAATACAAATTCGGAGATGTCTCTTTTCATGCCGTTCGACCGGTACATTTTCTTCAACTCATTGTACATCTTGGTACTTCATGGATGAATAGACAAATGACTATCATGTGTTTCTTGCAAAATCCTCCAAATAATTTCATCGTTCCTCAGTACGCAAACTCTGTCTTAAACATCAAGTATCCATCAGGACTAATGTGACAATCTAATTCATTGCCCAAATCACATTGAGCTCTTTTAGCTTGCAGGACACTATCGTTAGTTTGAGCATCATAAATTTCTTGAAGAAATGTAGACCTAGCCCTTAGCTTTACCAAGACCAAACCATCATCAAACAACGCCAATCGAGCATTCATGGCCCTCAATGCAAACAAAGATTTTCTGCTTAACGCGTTAGTGACCACATTCGCTTTTCCCGGGTGATAATCGATGATCAACTTGTAATCTTTAATTAGTTCTAACCATCTCCACTGTCTCAGATTCAATTTTTTTTGAGTCATCAAATACTTCAAACTCTTGTGGTCTGTGAATATACGACAAGTCTCACCATATAAATAATGCCTCCAAATTTTCAAGGTGAAGACAATGGCGGCAAGCTCTAAGTCGTGCATTGGATAATTCCTCTCGTGTAGCTTCAATTGTCGTCAAGCATAGGCTATCACTTTTCCATTTTGCATAAGCACACAGCCTAGTCCATTTAAGGATGCATCACTATAGACCACAAACTCTTTTCCCAACTCTGGTAATACTAGAACTGGAGCTTCCATCAGCAATGTCTTCAACTTCTCAAAACTCTGCTGACACTTTTTTGACCATTCAAACTTAACATCTTTCTGTAGCAACCTCGTTATTGGAGTCGCTATCATTAAGAATCCTTTCATAAATCTTTGGTAGTAACCAGCTAAGTCCAAAAATCTTCTAACCTCGATTATATTTTTAGGTGGTTTCCATTCAATGATGGTAGAGATCTTACTTGGATCAACTCGGATGCCATCACATGAAACAATATGACCCAAAAACCCTACTTCTTGGAGCCAAAATTCACTCTTGCTAAACTTAGCATACAATTATTTTTCCCGTAAAGTTTGCAACACAGTTCTCAGATGTTTCGCATACTCTGTCTCATCCTTGGAATAGATTAAAATGTCGTTATTGAACACAACGATGAACTTGTCCAAGTATAGCCGAAATATCCTATTCATTAGGTCCATAAATACGGCCGGTTCATTCGTTAACCCAAATGGCATGACAAGGAATTCATAGTGACATACCACGTCTAAAAGCTATCTTAGGCACATCCGATTCCTTAACTCACAACTGATAGTAGTCGGATCTCAGGTCTATCTTAAAGAATACAGTGGCTCCCCTCAACTGGTCGAACAAATCATCAATTCTTGGCAAAGGATACTTGTTCTTGATAGTTACCTTATTCAGCTGTCGATAATCTATACATAGCCTCATTGAACCATCTTTCTTCTTTACAAATAATTCGGGAGCACCCCAAGGTGAAAAGCTCGGCCTTGCAAAACCTTTATCCGTCAGTTCTTGCAACTGTGCTTTTAATTCTTTCAACTCGGTTGGTGCCATCCTGTACGGGCCAATAGAAATAAGAGTTGTTCCTAGCACCAGTTTAATACCAAACTCTATCTCTCTATCAGGAGGTAATCCGGGTAGTTCCTCCGGGAACACGTCTGGATATTCACATACTATTGGTACGGACTCAATCTTCAACTCTATTTCCTCAGTGTTCAGTACAAAATCAAGGTAGGCTTAGTACCCTTTTCTCATATATCTTTGAGCAACCATTGTTGTGATTGCAACCAGCAGTGTATCCAATTCTCTTGAATCAACCCGTAAAATCTCACCATCTGGGTATGTCAATTCAATATACTTGCTACCACAATTTACAATTACATCATGCAGGGCTAACAATCCATGCCAAGTATTACATCAAACTCATCAAATGGCAATAACATAAGGTTAGCCGGAAGACAATGACCCTGAATTGTCAAGGGACAATTCTTGCAGACTTTATCAACCAGGACTGACTTGCCTAATGGGTTTGACACTCTGATAATAAATTTCGTAGGTTCAATGGATATATTCATACTAGCCACCAATCTCATGCAAATGTATGAATGCGTCGATCCCAGAACAATTAAGGTAACAACACAAGTATTAAGAAGAGAAAAAGTACCCGTGATGACGTCAGGAGCAGAGGCTTCGTCTCGAGTGCGTATTGCATACGTTCTTGTTGGTGCTCAAGCCTCTGATTTCGTAGTGTCTTTGACCGCAACTCGACTACCACTAGTACTTCCAAGATATCTCGGAGGTCTACCTTGTGAAATAGGAGCACTTAATTTTAGGGCTACTTCTACCTCTTTATCGGTTTGCTCTGGGAAGTCTCTGAGGAAGTGGTCAAGAGAACCACATCTATAGCATACACCGCTCTTCATCCGACACTCTCTAAATTGAATTTTATTGCAACTTTTACACTTCGACTTTTGGTCATCTGCACTTCCCACACTAGTCACCATCGGGAAAGAAGACTTCTGGTTATGTCATTTGAAGCCTCTCACTCTACCCGAATATCCTACCGGTGAAGTGGAACGTTCATGTTGGCTCCTTGATTTTTTTTGTGGGAAATGAGAGCGTTTTACAATTGGTTCTCTTGCTTGTAACTCGAGCTTCTCTCTTAGCTTGCTTCCTTTCATTATTGAGCTCCTCGGCTTTTTTGGCCCGATCAGCTAATGCAGCAAACTCTCGTATCTCAAGAATCCCAATCAAAAACTTGATTTCTCATCCAGATCTTCCTCGAAGTGTTTACACATTTCTGACTCTGTTTGAACCCATTCAGTTGCATACTGACTTAGCCTTACAAACTTCCTTTCGTATTCTGCTATAGTCTTATTTCTTTGTTTGAGTTCCAAGACCTCCTTTCGCTTTGAATCTAGGAACCTCTGACTGATGTATTTCTTCTTAAAATCCGCTTAAAAAAATTCCCAAGTGATGTTTTCCTTTGGCACCACTGAAGATACAGTCTTACACAAGTGGTATGCAATATCCTTTAAAAGAGATACAGCACACTTTAAACACTCCTTAGGTGTACAAGATAACTCGTCTAATACTCGTGCAGTGTTCTCGAGCCAGAACTCAGCTCGTTCAGGATCATCATCAATTTTAGCTCCAAATTCCTCAGCCCCATACTTTCTAAGCTTGTCCACCAAGGCTTTACGAAGTCTTACAGGTGTCATACCTCATGGCACTTCCTCATCAAGTCGGTTAGGGGGTAGGGGAGGTTGTGGTATGTTGGGGCGATTCCTCAAATAATCCTCAAACCACTCATCCATCCTGTCAAAGAAGGTGGCTCTAGCCTCTTCCCGGCCTTCAGACATAGGCCTTCTACTACTAGAAACAACTCATTCTACGAAAGTTGGAGCATGGCTCTCGACTCCCTCGGACTCATCTTACGCTTGATTGTAAGACATTTACTATATTCAAAGATGATTAAACAGTTAGGAGATTTCACACTATCAACGTTCATATAATGGCATGTATAGCTAAACCCGATACACTCCACGGTAGTCCTAGAACCAACTAAACAGTAGCTCTAATACCACTAAATGTACACCCCTTACCCATTCTCAAGATTGGGACCAGGTGCGAGGCGTTACCAGACACATACTCAGATATTTTCGGGAAATACTGTTTATAAAAATTTGTTCCAATTTGAACCCAATCAAACAACATCTTAATGTCCCTATTATGGGCCTACAAGCCCAAAACATATATTGGAAATAGTCCAAGACTAAACTGAGGACCTAAGGAAATTTTAAGAAAATTTCTAGGTTAATGTCTCACACGCCCGTGTGGAGACAGTGCATATGCCCGTGTGCTTTGGGACACACTCGTGTCCCCTACCCGTGTGGAATTAATTGAATTTATTTCCTATTTCGAACCTACAGGGCTTTTCACACGGTCGAGCACACGCCTATGTCCTTGGCCCGCGCCTCTCACATGGCCTAGACATGCCCATGTGATTGCCGGTGTCCAAGAACTCGAGCATTCGGTTTATGACGTCAGCGTGTATTTAGGGGTACACAGCCAAAACACACGCTCGTGTGCTAGGCCATGCCCTCCACACGGTTGAGACACACGATCTTGTCTTTGCCCGTGTATTTACTACCAAGCATTCTGACTTAAAAGTTTTAGGTGTAGGGGACACACTGCCATACCACATGCCCATGGGGTGATTCTTGTATCACACATGGCCTAGACACACGCCCGTGTGTCTACCTGTGTGGACCTTATTGGGCTATTTTCCAAGCCTTTGGTTACCCTCTAATATTCATATCCACTTATAGTTTTCAATAACAGTTAACATTGTCTAATTATACTCTTAAATGACCTTAATATACCTTATTGCATGTAAACCTCATTTCATTGGTTTTTATACATGCTAGGTTATCCCCTTTATATTAAGGATTTCCATGACTTGTAACTCAATTAAGCTTGGCTCGTTATCTTAACTCATTGCCAAATTGTGGCCTAACCTCCCCATGTGATTTGGTCATATTATATATGACTAACTATAACACCATATTTAATCATCACAAGAACATTGGAACATAACATGCACAATTTGGTAGGTCATAACCTACACCAAAATGAGCCAGTTCCCCTGGCCATATACAAGTGACTATGTATACTTTTATAAGCCTTTATATTGGCTAATCAAATGACACATATAACAAAATAACAAAAGCCCTATACATGACATTGAACAAAATAAGAGTATTTATATACCAAAGCTAGACAAGATGATAGTGTGTTGATTATCCAACCGTCTCCTAATCGTCACGAGTCCACGAGCTCTGTAAGACAGGGAAAAGATAAGGGTAAGCATTTACATGCTTAGTAAGCCTGAATAACTGGAAAGTAAACTTATCGATTAATTAGCATGCATCCATATTAGGCAATAAAACCAACAAACATGAAATAGTTTCCTATCACATGCACTCAAACCGACAAGTTAGCTCCATAACAATACATCATGTAATTTGTCTTAGATGAACTCATCATCCAACATTTTCATTTTTCTATCTCTTGTTAATCCCGTGGAATTCCTTGGAAATCTTGATGGATTATCCATTTACCGTCAAGTTATAAGAGCGATCATCTCAAGTACGCGCTCCCACGAACCTCACATCATACGGCGGGATTACCAGTCCAGGCTAAATCCCCCATATTGTAAACTCATAGGGTGATGTCGGGATTACCAGTCGAGGATAAATTCCTTATAGTGACAAACATCATTAATGAGCTCGGATCTGAATTACCAGTCCAGGCTAAATTCAGACCCTAATCAGTTACCCGTCCGGGCTAAATCCACAATGCACACATATTTTTTGGGAGGCTCGATCACTCTAGGAACACCTGTCCAGGCTAGATCCTTTTTATATTTGAGATCAACAGATTACCCATCCAGGCTAAATCCTTTTCTACCACACATGCAGGATCTCAAGTGACGTAAGTCATGGTTTATCCATCGAATTTCCCGTTTCACTTCAACCCGGACATTTATTATCATATCATTATTACTAACACATTTCATGGATATTGATGCCATCATTATAACCAATTATTATACATTCAAAAAACATGCAATTAGACATATTAATAGTTTACTTAAAGTTATTCGAACTTACCTGGTACTCGTTTCGGGTTTCGCGTTTCGGTTATACCGAAACTTTTCGTTTTCCTCGATAAACCTCTAAAATTTGTTCCTCAGGCTATATAACAATAAAAAGGAATTATTAATACCTCACATTATTCTTTTCGTGTCTAAATTTCACCCCCGGACAAAATAACTGTTTTGCCCCTAACCTTTCACGTTATTTACGATTTAGTCTCTAGGCTCGTATGATGAAATGCATGAAATTTCTACATTACCCAAGCCTAGTTGAAAGTTTTCCCTCTTATGACAGCCCACATTTTCTATTATTTCACATTTCTACCAAATATTTTGTACCTTTTGCGAAAAGGTCCTCTTAGGGATTTTTCATGAAAATCACCTAGGAAAAGATATTTAACACACATCCAACTTTCATATTCCTCTATAAATCATCAAAGAATAAACATGTCACACATGGGTCACTTTACATAAATGAACCCTAACTCAAAATATGGGTAGAAATGGAGAGAGTAAGTTACCGAGATTTCAAAAATACGAAGAACATTAAAAACGGGGTAGAGAACACTTACTATTGAGCTTGGAAAGCTTGAAAACCCTAGATATGGAGAACCCCAATTTTCGGCAACAACATGGAGAGAATGGGCTGATTTTTGGCTTATTTTCCCATTTTATTTTATTTATTAGCCAAATGACCAAAATGCCTTTAAGCCCTTTCTTTCAAATTTTATCCATACGTGCCCATTTTTGTCTAAAAAACTTAGAAATAGGGAAAATTGATCTTTAAGGACTTCTAATTAATAATCTAAAGCAATTTCATGCAAATTGCTTCTAGAATCAAAGTTTTTCAATTTATTCAATTTGGTCCTTATTTTCCAATTGGACACCTTAGTCATAGAATTTCTTCATGAAACTTTAGCAGATGAATATTTTCATATTCTAGACCTCATAATAATCATAAAACAAATATTTCAATGTCAGATTTGTGGTCCTGAAACCACTGTTCCGACTAGGCCCTATTTTGGGATGTTAAAAATTTATCTCATGTTAATTGTATGTTAAATGTTTTTATGATGCTTATTATTTGCATAGGAACTTACTAAGCTTTAAATCTTACTCTCATTTCTTTTCCCTTGTCTTATGGTGTCACCAAGCTAGCTCAGATTTGGGGATCGTTGGAGACTCCATCACGCTATGAACTTATTATTTTGGGTACCAATGAATTCAACATTTAGAGTTATGGAATGTATGGGGTCTTGGTCCTTTTGTTATGTGTCGTAATTGATTTGACCAAGTGTGTTGGCTTATGTTGGTTGATAATTCATTTTGTAAATGGCCATTGAAATTTGGCTAATATCGGTTTAAGTATATATGTATGTGATGATGTTTTCATGGATCTGGAAATTTGCATGGTTTGAGTTGATATGTATGTGATGCTTGTATGTGAAAAATGGTAGCATGTGAATGATGTGTGGATGTCTTGATTGTGGCTGAATTGGTTGAATGCAATTGCTTGGATTGATGTTTTGTTGTGTAGGTGAGTGCATTAAAGGATGACACAATGACTTGGTAAATAGCATTATTTTTGTCCGTATAGGTAGACACACGGTTTGCCCCATGGGCGTGCGTTTTGACCGTGTGTCCCTTGCACCTTAATTGTTGTAAAACAGAATGCTTAGAATTGAGCACACGGGCAGAAACATGGGCATATGTCTCAGCCTTGTGGATGACACGGCCTCAGGCATGGGTGTGCGTCCTAGGCGTGTGAAGTCTGCACCTAATTTATGAAAAATCAAAATTTTTAAATCGACCACACAGCCTAGCACACGAGCATGTGACTTGGTCATGTAACTTCAATTTGTTCTTGAGTGATAAACAGAGAGTTACACGGGTTAGGGATATGGGCGTGTATGACCACACAGCCTGCCTAAATGGGTGTGTCCCAAGCCACACGGGCACGTGACTCTTAAAACATGAAAAATTTTCTAAGTGTTATGAAATTTTCTAAAGTTCCCATTTTAGTCCCGAACTGCTTCCAATGTATGTTTTGGGCCTCGTGGGCTTATTTTAGGGATGATATGAATGTATGTGAAAATTTTTAATTTTGGATGGAAATTTACATCTCTGTTTTGTATGATTGCTTGTGTATAAATTCGGTAATGCCTCGTACCCTGTTCTGGCGTCGAATACGGGTAAGGGATGTTACAGGTATTTGATTGTAAGAAATACGATGTGGACCTAAAAGGAAAAGAAATAGAGTTTCAGATTGGCAGTAAAATATTTTTGAAAGTTTCACCATGGAAGAAAGTTCTCTGGTTTGGCAGTAAAGGCAAATTAATTCTGTGGATTAATGGGTCATATGAGATCATTGAAAAGAATTAGACCTGGTGCGTATTGATTGGTATTATTATTAGAGTTCTACAGAATTCACAATGTGTTTATGAGTATATGTGTTATGACAATATCGATCAGATCCATCATCTACTGTTGCTTTGATAAATGTTAAATTCAGCCTGACACGACTTACAGTGAGGGACTAGTTGAAATTCTGGCATGTGAAGTGAAGGAAACGAAAATATAAAGGTAGCTTTGATAAAAATTTTTTGACAATAACATGATATAGAAGAAGCTACCTAGGAGCTGGAGGAAATTATGAGAAAATAATGTCTAAATCTCTATACTGGTAAAATTTTCGAGGACGAAAATTTCTTAAGGGGGAGAGTTGTAATAGCCCAATTTCAGTGAAATCGAAACAGTGGTCTCAGGACCACAAATCCAAGCTGAAAAATGTAATTTATTTTTATTTTAATATATGGTTTGTATTATGATAGACATGTCATGTGAAAACTTTGATAAGAAAACTTTATCAATTAAGTGTTTCATTACGGGAAGGACATAATCGCATAAAATGAAAAAGTTCGATTTTAGAAGCTAGAAGGATCAAATAGCTATGGAATTTAAAACTTAAGGTCCTTATATGGTAATTAGACCATTAATTAAAAGTATGTAGATATTTTGGTGACTCATTCATGTAAATTTTGAAAAAGGGCAAGGACTAAATTGGAAAGTGAAAATATTTAATTTATTAAAAGATGATAAAAAAATGAAATATCATTTTATTTTGTTATTTTTCCCCAAAAATACATGGAAACCCTAGGACAGAGAGAAGAAACTTTCATGTCCAAATTGGATAAGTTTCCTTGGCCTATTTTTAGTAATTTTAATATTTTTGAAACTGGGATAGCTTAATTTATCTATTTGGGGATCAATTTCAGAAGTTATCAAAGTATGGAAAGTAGGTCATGGATGTATATACTGAAAATTAGAAATTTATGGTAGAAAATGAGAGATTGTTGATAGATAAACAACTTTTACAATGTGATTTTTGATGAAAACATGAGTTAGGGACTAAAATGTAAAGTTGTAAAACTTGATGAAAAATTCTAATTTTTTATGAATACATGTGCTGTAAATTTTGTAATGGGATTTTGGTTAGGCTTGGAAAAGGGAGTAAATTGCACAAGTTTCATTTTACGAGCCTAGGGACGAAATCAGGATTTATGGAAAAGTTAGGGGCAATATGGTTATTTTGCCTCAGACGTAAATTGAGTCCACCTAAATATGAATTATGATAAATTGATGTTAAATTTACTCGTATAGATCCGGATAGACCAAGGAGCTAGAACGAGGAAAGGAGGAAAATGTCGGATTAGTAGATTTATGTACACGAACATTTGTCGAGGTAAGTTCGTGTAACTAAATTGTATATGTTTTTTGCTTGAATTTAATGTTGTGTTTGTGAATTGTATAAATGCCAGAAATATGTGAAATGATCAAATACTCGTTATAGCCCGATAAATGAAAGTGTCCGAGCAATAATAATGCTCGATATAATTGGAAATGATAAAAATGTTACTTATATGCTTGAAATAAATGTGGAATGTGTCTATTTGAATTATATGTATGATTTAGATGTATGAAATAATCACACGCTTGTTAATGCTTGAAAAATGTTAAATCCCATTTGAGTAAAGGAAGAATCGATGGATAAATGTGGTTCCCCGAAATGAATGACGTCCTGCATTTGTTGCTGACGGGATTTAGCTCAGATGAGTACTCCTATTGACTTCATTTATGAAAGGATTTAGCCTGGACGGGTAATCCAGATCAAGCTCCTTAGAGCATATGTCATAAAAAGGGTTTAGCCTAGACTGGTAATCTTATTGTATACATGTGTGGCTCGAGAGTGTACTCTCTGATTTATTACCTTATGGGTACCATTGGACATGAATTGACGGGTTCTGATTCATACACCTCGAGTGTATTACCTGCGTACCCATTGATATTCTGAATAAATTCAAAGGGTGACAATTCCAGACATGAGAAGTTATGAGTGATAAAATGATTTATTACATGTATCCGTCTGAAATACAAGTAAATGATGATACATGACATATGATATATGAAAACACGAGATGATGACATTTGAACATGGACTTTATTTGATGAATATATGTTCATTCTTGATTATAGACTTGTACACCTTGAGTGTGCTAATCGTGACCTTGATATTTCGAGTAATATGAGTAAAGTTCTAATATGAAATGACCTAAACTCGAAATTAACTATTATGAAATTATACTTGAAATAATGAGATAAATTATGCGTGTTGAATGAATACATGTTGTGGAAAGCATATCTACTTGGAAACTTGATTGTTGTTGAGCCCATATATGATTTGATTTTATCATGGAATATATGACTAACAAGGGCAATGAGAATGTGTGTAGGGCTTGAGGTCAAATTGATTTATTATGCCTTACATGGTTACCTCAAAATAGAATGAATGGTAAGTTAAGTACCATGTTATACGAACTTACTAAGCATTTTATGCTTACTTAGTTTTATATCCCTATTTTAGAGTAAATTATAAGCTCGTTGGATAGGAAGCTCGGGAGAGATCACTCACACTATCCATCGGCCCATTTTGGTATATTATGTTAAATCAATTATGGTTGTAATGGCATGTATAGGTTATATTGACCATATCGGCATGTCAATGTAAATGATGCTTGTAATCTAGCCATTGGAATGGCTAGTAATGGGTGTTCTGATATACTTGTAATGTCATGCTGTGGTAGCTAAATATATGTTAAGTAGTTGATCAAGTTATGACTAATATATGGAATGAACCAATGTAAGATTGTAAACATGTATGCATGCAATGATATGCCACGTTGAATGATGGAAATTGCTTAATTTGAATGCTTGAAACGGTTGCAATGTGTTTGGTATGTTTTAGTGTAGGAAAATGGTAAATTTGGGTGAGAAATGTGGCTAGGAAATGGCTTTATTTTGTCTACACGGGCAGACACACGGGCGTGTGTCTAGATCTTGTGTGACACACAACTAGGTACATCGGTGTATAGTTAGGCCGTGTGTCCCCTGCATCTTAATTTTGAGAAACAGAATGCTCAGAATTAAGCACGCGGGCAAACACATAAGCATGTGTCTCAGCCGGGTGTGCTACATTGCCTACAACACGGACGTGTGTCTTGGTTGTGTGAAACCTGCACTGTAACACCCCTTACCCGTATCCAAGGCCAGAACAGGGTACGAGGCATTACCAGACTTAACCATACTTCAAAACTTTTCGAACACATGGATAGACTCATATTTAAAGACATATAACGTGGCATAAATGAGCATTTACACATCCATAATCATGCAATAACATGTCATTCACTTTAAACATATTTCCTTACCATCTTGTATATAATATACATTCTGGCATTAACTAGAACTAGACATGCTAAATATTATTCTCATTTTATACCATCATAATGTAGTTACCAATTTGTCCATTAAACATCTATATTCAAGGCAACATTACTCATTTCCATTTAATTCATGGTCCACTAGCCTGCATTTAACTTACCTGATGTATTACCAATCATGCATAACAAACAAAGCTAACTATATCATCACATCAAAACATAGGACATGGCATGATTAATTAAACTTACAAGCCATAATGGATAAGGACCACATCTCATGATCATATACAATAACTCAATGCAGAACGATACGTATGGTCAAAGTCATAATAATAATACATATCACAAACCAACTTCCTATACATGCCACTCACTTCATATTTCTAATATTTGAATTAATTCTCCCAAAAATGATAGTTTGATAGTGTGATTTTGCCTCCGACGATCTCCAACCCCGAGCCAACCTGCCAAAACTGAAGAAGTAGAGAGGAGGGGTAAGCTTTATGCTTAGTAAGTCCATATGAAGTTAATAAGCAATTACCCACATGTTTTTTTTAAGGTCAAACATCATAATTGTACAATTTACTCTTGTTCAGGTTAAGTTGTTTTAAAGAGTTACAGTTACTAATTCATTTATATCTTGAGCTACAAGACTTGAAATTAATTTTTGTTAATTTACCTTGAAACTAGACTCATATACCTTTCTCCCATAAAATTTCCAGAATTTTTGGTTTAGCCAATTAGTACAGTTTATTCATTAAAATTTCCCCTGTTTTTGTTGTCCAATAGTTCTGACCTTTCTTCACTAAAAATTATTTTTCTCATAGTACAGAATTTGGATAATGCTTTCATCTATCTTTCTAGAGAATAGACTCATTAAGGATTTTTATAATATAAATTAAAACCCATAATTATTTTTATATAATTTTAATGATTTTCTTAAATTAGAACAGGGGATTACGAAGTCATTCAGACTCTGTTTCACAACAATTTAAATATCTCATAATATAAATTTCGATTCCATATACTGTTTCTTCTATGTGAAACTAGACTCATTGGGATTTAACCTCATATTTTAGTCAGCCCCTAATTTAATTTCCACAATTTATGGTGAATTTCCAAATTTGCACCACTACAGTAACCCAAAACTGCCAAGGCTAAATTTACTCATTCATTACTATTATTCACCAAATCCATACAATATCATTTCATTCATAATGGTAAGAACACATAATTATGCTTCATAAGCATAAATCCATAATCTCAATATCATCAAGTATTAAAGACTTATTCCAAATCATGTCATATTCATAATATTCACCAAATACTATATACATCATAGATCATCACATGCCAAGGCATCACACATAAGTTTAGTGTACATACCTGTACAACTTATAACATAACTCAAAGACATACTCGCTAACGGCTTATCTGATTGGGATCATCAACGAAAACTTTGCCAAATTATCCGTTGAACACTCGGAATATAATCGGATACACGGAATGCATGCACATAAGTGCCATGCCCACAGCTAGACAAACTCAATAGCCTGCGGAATATATGCGTAGCCAAGCTACAATGTAATCCACCCATAAGTAAACTCGAACTCAACTCAACGAGCTCGAGTGTATGCATACATAAGTGAACTCAGGCTCAACTCAACAATTTCGGATGCCTAGTTACATCTCACGAATTCGGACTCTACTCAACGAGTTTGGAACTCAAATATCCTAATGACATGTCACTTGTATCCTAATCTATTCCTAAGGTTCAAATAGGATTTTCCTCGATCACACATCTTTGTCGTCTTCCACGGAATGTTGGAACCGATACTTGGTAGCATTTCATATTTACCAAGTAATTCACATAATTTGCATATTACTCAATAATAACCACAAAGCATAATATTTCATGATAATAATCATCATATCATATAAATAACATTAAATTACTTAAAATGACAATTATGTTACTACATTTACAACTGAACTTACATCTCATTTAATATCAAGGAAATAACATTAAATTACACATTGCATTATTAAAAATCATATGAACTTACCTCGTATGCGAAAATGGCCATTTTTGCTATTTTGTCCACAACCTGATATTTTTCGATTTTAGCCTGAATTTTGATTTTTCCTTGCTCTATCATTTCAAATATAGCCTAATTAGGGCTCACATTATTCAAATTAACCCAAAATCATATTTTAGCAAAATTACAATTTTGCCCCTAGGCTCGTAAATTAAACTTCATCCTATTTCCTTATGTTTTATAACATGATGATCATTTTTCCCTTCTATAGCAACA
Source organism: Gossypium hirsutum (assembly GCF_007990345.1). Taxonomy (NCBI): domain Eukaryota; kingdom Viridiplantae; phylum Streptophyta; class Magnoliopsida; order Malvales; family Malvaceae; genus Gossypium; species Gossypium hirsutum. The sequence goes on from NC_053431.1 coordinate 66,563,882, forward strand.
TCAAATTCACACTCTAACATGTACTTATGAACATTAGGTATTTTTACCGATTATGTTATCTTACTCGTTTTCACATAAAATCGCTTAGTAAAAGTTGTTTAACACAATTTCAAGCTTCATATTCTACCATAAAACATCATAATAAACACATTTCACCTATAGGTATGTTTCCAAATATAAACCCTGGGTTAAATTATTGCTAGAATAAGCTTAACCAAGTTACCGAGATTTCAAAAATGTAAAGAACTTTAAAAACGGGGCTAGGGAGCACTTACAATTGAGCTTGGGAGTTTGAAAAAACCTTAACCATGGCTGCTTCTGGTAGAAATGGTTGAATGAAGAAGATGATAGATAATTTGGCTTATTTCCCTTTTTAATTCTTTTAATTATTAGTTTACCAAAATACCCCTAACTTAAAAATATTTTATTACACCCATTTCATGTCTATTTTTGTCCAGCAATTAACCAATGGTCTAATTACCATTTAAGGACCCTCAATGTAAAATTTCATAACAGTTGGACACCTCTAGTATGTACAACTCAACATTTGCACTTTTTACGATTTAGTCCTTTTGACTAAATTAAGTGCCCGAACGTCAAAATTTTTGAACAAAATTTTCCCGAAATTATTCCATGAAATTTTACACCATAAAAATATAATAAAAAATAAAATTTTCATCGTCGGATTTGTGGTCCCGAAACCACTGTTCCGACTATGCCCAAAATCAGGGTGTTACATGCACCTAATTTCGAAAGAATTAATTGACCACACGGCCTAGCACATGGGCATGTGGCATGGCTGTGTGCACAAGTCAGAGAGTTACACGGGGTCAAACACAGCCTGCATCATGGGTGTGTCCCTTGGACCACACAGGCGTGTGAGCCCTGCACCTTGAAAAAATTTTGAACTGTCGTAAAAAATCCCTAGAGTTCCCGATTAAGTCCCGACTCGATTCTATTGCTTGTATTGGTCCTTGAGGGTCCAATTAAGGAACGTTTTGAATGATTTCGATTAATGAATAGTAATTTGCATAAATTATTTGTAAAATAATCTGAAAGTTCTGGTAATGCTCTGAAACCTTATTTCGACGACGGATACAGGTTAGTGGTGTTACATTTAGCGGTATCAGAGCTATAGTTTAGTCAGTTCTTAGATTGAACATAGCGTATGTAGAGTCTAGAAGTACATGCCATTATATAACCTGTGATAGTGTGATATCTCTCGAATCTAATGAAAATTGTTTTGCAAATAGATAGGGATGCTTTCCAACTGAGCTAATTTCCATACTACTGAAAGTGATACTCACGTGCCTGAGTAAAAAAAAAAATTACTCATGATGGAATAGAAAGCGAAAAGGTACGGATAAATGTTTTATACTACATGAGAATGATATGTGTTATGTTATATGAGTATATATATGAAAGTTAAATTTTGAGGCTTACGATCTCCACCCCTTACCAGTACAGTTTTATACAATGAAATTCATAAGATTTATATGGATTGAGCTCATAAGTGTGAAAGAAGAGTTCAAAGGTTGAATGATTAATAATGTAGTCAGAATTGAGAATAGGTTAGTAAGTAAAGACGGTATTAAAAGAGATGTAAGATTTTTCTGAAGATTATTCTGAATATATGATGTCATTGTTAAAGAGGAAGATTATTCATGAGTAATTGACTTATCCAGATATGATATTTACAAAAAGGATTAGCTAAAAATTTTTCTGAATTGACTCTTTCAGTGAACTGAATAATGTAGAATTATTGATGACTTTATTAGCCAGTGGAATAGCAATGAAACTGCAAGATATGTGATTACAGTTGTTATTATTGAGTATATTACAACAATGTTTTCTAGGTACTCTATAAGTTCTGTTAGTCTCAGAGGCATGTGAAATTGTACATGTTCAGATGCAATATTTATCGTATTGAAAGGCTGGCTAATTATAATAGATGGAATTACTGGAAGTCTGGTTGATTCATGAGCGGTATTGCCCTATTTTTCTTGGGTTTTCTAATTTATCATTATTGATATAAGATTTGATGATAAGGTTCATATGATACCATTTTCTACTTCTACTGATTGAGGCCCTGAATTGTGAATATGCAAGTACATTGTCTTTATCACAGTTGTTTCTACTAAGTATGCATGATATTACTCTTCTGAATTTTCTCTGAGATATCATCAATCTCTTTATTATGTAAACATGTGTTACTTGTGAAAGATATTCTTTGATCGAAGGTAATTACATTTATTACCGTTATAAATATTGACTCGATCATAAAGTATGGTGATAGAGATCACAGATTATAGAAATTGTGTCACTACATTGGTTATTATTGGGGCCACTTTCAGTTTCCCTCTTTTAAGTTGAGGTGCATTATTGATGTTGAAGTGTTGCTTTATCTATACAGCTGAAATGTCAGTCATACTATTGTATAATGGTTTAAAATCTATCTGATAGTTGTGGTTTGGAAAAAAACTCAAAGCTTCAATATTAATAATTGAAATAGCTATATTGCTGACCTAGATATTACAGAAAAGAGGTGAGATTTGAATGGACTGATAAATATTAGTAAATTTTTGACCAGTTATAAGCTTTGTTGACCGAAATATTAATTTTGGTTCAGCCTGAATTAGGTAAGGAGTTTGTTATTACAGAGATGTACTATTGAATGGGATTAGATTATGTTTTGATGCAGTAAGGCAGGGTAATAGCCTATACTTTCAGGCAGTCAAAAACCACATAGAAATAATTACTCGATACATGATCTAGAATTTGCCGACTATTGTTTTTTCTATTGAAATCTGACAACATTACTTGTTTGGTGAAAAATGTCATATATTCAGCGATTATAAAAGTTTGAAGTATTTGATGTTGATATAAGATTTGAATTTGAGATAGCATAGATGGTTTGAAATGTTGAAAGATTATGATTTGATAATTATATATCACTTGGAAAGAATGAATGTGGTTACAAATATTCTGAGTAGGAAATCTTTGTATACTTTGCAAGCCATGGATACCGATTATGATTGTCTGATAATAGCCTAATTTTAGCTGAGTATAGACCTAAACTGATGTTTCTACGACAGAACAATGAAACTCAGAAAAATGATAATGAGTTGTAAGTTAAACGAGTATAGAATGAAATAATTATTGAATCAAGATAGCAGATTTGAATTTGATGATTGTCTGTTATTCCAAGATAGAGTCTGTGTACTGAAGAATTTGGAGTTTATAGAGAAAATTCTACATGAATGATCATGGTTGTACTATGTTTGTTTATCTTAGAAATGATAAAATGCACAAAGAATTGAAAAAGATGTACTGGTAGCTCGGAATGAAATGTTGTATTTTTGAATCTATATTTAAATGTTGGATGCATTAGCAAGATAGAGATGATACTTTCAAGATGGGTATATTCAGTGAAAATACCGAAATGGTAATGGGACAAAGTTACCATGAACTTTGTATCGGGATTATCCTTGTTGATGAAAAAGAAAGATACTATTTGAGTAATTTTTGATTGCTTGATAAAGCCTGCACATTCCATCCTAGTATGAGTGGATTCCCAACTTGATAGATTGCTTGACTAATTTGTTTTTTTAGATTGTAAGATTATATGATGTGCTAGCTTCTGTTATTTCTGATAGAGATCTATAGTTCATATTCCGATTCTGAAACAAGTTACAAGAAACTCTAGGTACAGGGTTACATTTTAGTACCATATTTCATTTTCAGATGGATAATCAATCTGAACATATGATTCAGATCTTGGAAGATATGCTTCGACGTTGTGTACTTGAATTTGAATATAATTGAGAAAAGTATTTGCCTTGGGTTGAATTTGCTTATTATAACAGCTAACAGTCAAGTATAAAATTGTACCGTCTTAGGATATGGTCACAAGCGCAAAACTCCATAGTTTTGGACTGAGCTCAGTGAGAAAAGATATATGTAGCAGGTTTGAATCCTTGAAACCGATGAAAGATGAAAATGATCTGAGACAGGTTAAAGGTGGTATTTGATTGTTAAAAATTCGATGTGGATCTAAAAGCAAAAGAAATAGAGTTTCAGATTGGAGACAAAATATTTTCGAAAGTTTCGCCATGCAAGAAAGTTCTTCGGTTTGGCAGTAAAGGCAAATTAATTCTGTGGTTTAGTGGGTCATATAAGATCATTGAAAAGAATTAGACCTGTTAGGTATTGATTGGTATTATTAACAGAGTTCTACAAAATTCACAATGTGTTTATGAGTATAAGTGTCATGACAGTATCGATCAGACCCATCATCTGTTATTGCTTTAATAAATGTTAAATTCATCCTGACACGACTTACAGTGAGGGACTGGTTGAAATCCTGGCATGTAAAGTGAAGGAAACAAAAAATATAAAGGTAGCTTTAGTAAAAGTTTTCTGACAATAACCTGATATAGAAGAAGCTACCTAGGAACAGGACGAAAAAATGAGAAAATAATGTCTGAATCTCTTTACTGGTAAAATTTTTGATGATGAAAATTTCTTAAGGGGGAGAGTTGTAACAGGCCAATTTCAGTGAAATCAGAATAGTGGTCTCAGGACCACAAATTAGAGCCAAAAATATAATTTATTTGTATTTTAATATATGGTCTGTATTATGATAGGCATGTCACGTGAAAATTTTTGATAAGAAAACTTTATTGATTAAGTGTTTAATTACGGGAAGGGCCAAATTGCATAAAATGAAAAAGTTGGATTCCAATAGCTAGAAGGATCAAACAACTATGGAATTCAAAACTCAAGGTCCTTATATGGTAATTAGACCATTAATAAAAAGTATTTAGATATTTTTGGTGACTCATCCATGTAAATTTAGAAAAAGGGCAGGGACTAAATTGGAAAATGAAAATATTTAATTTATTAAAAGATGATAAAAAAAGAAATATCATTTTATTTTATCATCTTTTTCCCCAAAAATACATAGAAACCCTAGGAGAGAGAAAAAACTTTCATGGCCAAATTAGGTAAGTTTCCTTGGCCCGTTTTTAGTGGTTTTGATATTTTTAAAACCGAAATAGCTTAATCTATCTATTTGGGGATCAATTTAAGAAGTTACCAAATTATGAAAAATGGGTCATGGATGTATATGCTGAAAATTAGAAATTTATGGCAGAAAATAAAAGATTGTTTATAGATAAACAATTTTTACAAAGTGATTTTTGATGAAAACATGGTTTAGGGACGAAAATATAAAGTTGTGAAATATGATGAAAAATTATGAAATTTTATGAATACATGTGCTGTAAATTTTGTAATTGGATTTTTGTTAGGCTTGGAATAGGTATTAAATTGCACAAGTTTCATTTTACAAGCCTAGGGACGAAATCGAAAATTATGGAAAAGTTAGGGGCAAAATGGTAATTTTTCCTAAGACATAAATATGCTTGAATTTAATGTTGTGTTTGTGAATTGCATAAATGCCATAAATATGTGAAATGATTACATACTCGTTATAGCCCGATAAATGAAAGTGCTCGAGCTATAATAATGCTCGATATAATAGTAAATGATAAAAATGTTACTTATATGCTTGAAATGAATGTGGAATCTGTCTATTTGAATTATATATATGATTTAGATGTATGAAATAATCAACGCTTTTTAACGCTTGAAAAATGTTAAATTCTGTTTGAGTAAAGGAAGAATCGATGGATAAATGTAGTTTCCCGAAATGAACGAGGTCTTGCAATTGTTGCTGACGGGATTTAGCTCGGACGAGTACTCCTAGTGACCTCATTTATGAAAGGATTTAGCCTAGGTGGGTAATCCAGATATAAGTCCACTCGAGCAAATGTTATAGATTGGATTTAGCCTGGACGGGTAATCCAGATCAAGCTCTTTAGTGCATATGTCATAAAAATGATTTACCCTGAACTGGTAATCCTATTGTATACATGTGTGGCTCGAGAGTGTACTCTCTAAAAATATTACCTTATGGGTACCATTGGACATGAATTGACAGATCCTGATTTGTACACCTCTGCGTATCCATTGATATTTCAAATAAATTCAACAGGTGACAATTCCAGACATGAGAAGTTATGGATGATAAAATGAGTTATTACATGTATCTGTCTGAAATACAAGTAAATGATGATACATGACATATGATATATGAAAACACGAGATGATGATATTTGTACATGGACTTTGTTTGGTGAATATATGTTCGTTCTTGATTATAGACTTGTACACCTTGAGTGTGCTAATCGTGACCTTGATATTCCGAGTAATATGAGTAAAGTTCTAATATGAAATGACCTAAACTCGAAATTAACTATTATGAAATTATACTTGAAATAATGAGATAAATTATGCGTGTTGAATGAATACATGTTGTGGAAAGCATATCTGCTTGGAAACTTGATTGTTGTTGAGCCCATATATGATTTGATGTTATCATGAAATATATGACTAACAAGGGCAATGAGAATGTGTGTAGGGCTTGAGGTCAAATTGATTTATTATGCCTTACATAGTTACCTCAAAATAGAATGAATGGTAAGTTAAGTACCAAGTTATATGAACTTACTAAGCATTTTATGCTTACTTAGTTTTATATCCCTATTTTAGAGTAAATCAGAAGCTCGTTGGATAGGAAGCTCGGGGGAGATCACTCACGCTATCCATCGGCCCATGTTGGTATATTATGGTAAATCAATTATGGTTGTAATGGCATGTATAGGTTATACTGGCCTTATTGGCATGTCAATGTAAATGATGCTTGTAATCTAGCCATTGGAATGGCTAGTAATGGTTGTTCTGATATACTTGTAATGTCATGCTATGGTAGCTAAATATATGTTATGTAGTTGATCAAGTTATGACTAATATATGGAATGAACCAAGGTAAGATTGTAAACATGTATGCATGCAATGATATGCCATGTTGAATGATGGAAATTGCTTAATTTGAATGCTTGAAATGGTTGAAATATGTTTGGTATGTTTTAGTGCAGGAAAATGGCAAATTTGGGTGACAAATGAGACTAGGAAATGACTTTATTTTGTCCACATGAGCAGACACACGGGCGTGTGTCTAGACCGTGTGTGACACATGGCCAGGTACATGGGCATGCAGTTAGGCCGTGTGTCCCCTACACATTAATTTTGAGAAACAGAATGCTCAAAATTGAGCACACAGGTAGAGACACAGACGTGCGTATTAGCCGTGTGTACTACATGGCCATTACACAGGCGTGGTCTTGGTCGTGTGAACCCTGCACCTAATTTCAAAAAGAATTAATTGACCACGCGGCCTAGCACACAGGCGTATGGCATGGCCGTTGCACAAGTCAGAGTGTTACACAAGGTTGAACTTGGCCTACAGCACAGACGTGTCTTAGGGTCACACGGGCGTGTCCCTTGGACCACACGGGCGTGGGAGCCCTGGACCTTGGAAAAATTTTGAAATGTCGCGAAAAATTCCTAGAGTTCGCGATTAAGTCCCGACTCGGTTCTATTGCTCGTATTGCGCCCCAAGGGTCCAATTAAGGGACGTTTTGAATTATTTCGATTAATGAATAGTAATTTACATAAATTATTTGTAAAATGTTATGAAAGTTTTGATAATGCTCCGAAACCCTATTCCGACGACGGATACGGGTTAAGGGTGTTACACTTTTCAGTTATTTCCAATTTGGTCCCAAATTGTTTCTAAGGTATTTTTAGGGCCTCGAGGGCTCGATTAAGAGATGTTATGTATGTGATTTAATGTAATTAGATTATGTTTGAAATGATGTATAAAATAAATTAGTTTTTCATTTGTACGATAATGCTTTGTAACTCTATTCCAACGACGAATACGGGTTAGGGGTGTTACACGTTTCTTATAATTTTTATGTTTTTGAAATCCCCAGAACTTGATTTAGCTAGCTCAAGCACTATTTTGTGATATTGTTAAAATTTTAGGGACTTACCATGAATGAACCCTATGTATTTTTTAAGTTAGTTGATAGGTTTATGAACTTGATGGTCAAATAGGAACATTTTGTAAAGTAGTTTTAATTAGTTTTGAATTTAAGGATTAAATTGTTATAATCTTGAAATTGGCATGGTTTAATTGTAAATATTTTGTTGTTAAGGGTTGTAGAGGGACTATAATGAATTTGGCCTTGGGGTTTTTAGGCTAATTGTGAAATTTTTGAAATTTTTGATATAGGGACTAAATTGCATAAAAGGTGAAATTTTAGGGTAAATTTGTAAAATTTTAATAAAATGACTTATATGCATAAGTTTACTTGTCTAAGTTATTTTAAATGACTAATTGAGTTAAATTTATTATTTAGATGATGAAATAAATCAACTGGACATTAATCGTGGAAAAGGAAAGTTAGCGAAGTAATCTTTGGTGTCATGTTTGCTACAGATTCGATTTAGGTAAGTTCGTATATTGATTAAACTAATTAGTTGTTGTTCTTGTGATTTAGAAACTATATATATATATGTTGTGATTTGGTTTATTTTCTTGATAAATGGTAAGTGGTGAAATGGACTATGTAACACCCCTAACCCGTATCCGTCGCCGAACTAGGGTTAAGAGGCATTAGCGAACATAATAGAACATTTTACGATCATGAAAAACATAAATCATATTCATATATATATATAATGTATTACTAATTAAATAATAAACAAAAATCATACTGCATAAATTATTCATATCTTAAAGTTCAACCGAATTCATATCAAACATACATCATGTTCTCAAGTCAATAAACATGTCTCAATGTCTTATAATATACACTTTATAAATATATAACTCAACCTATATATTCATCACTATAATGGTATTCGAATACCCAAATAAAATAAATCAAACATTTTTCCCATTTCATAAATAGAAATTACATAAAGATATCTTTTAATGTAATTTAAAAGTTTAACTATCACTACGTAAACCATTATGCATTTTCTATAATATTAAATATTTCATTTTAATACTCTTGCACATACACTTATTGAAACTAATCAAACCAATATATATATACTCAAACCAATCACATATGCGACATTAGGAATCCAATAATATAACCAAATGTACATTTGATGTCAATGTTCAATATGCATTTTACTAAAGCACTAACCACCAACTTAAACATACTTGCCGAAATACATTCATACCCAAAACACTATTTACCAAATACCAAGTTTACTATAAATCATAATAATTATTTTCTTTTATCCACCGTACCTATATAGCCAACCAATTAAGCGTAAAACATGTACCTACTTTGCCATTCATCACATCATCTATTTGGCCAGTATATTAACTTATATTATAATATCCACACGGCATACTAGACATACATTTAAATTAATAACACACAACAAGCACTATGTCTAGATTGAATATTCCTTTTAACTCATCACAAATCTATACACATATGATCGTATCAATTTGAGTCATTTTTGAACAATCACTTTAAGTCATATCATGTCTTTTTCATATACTATGAAACATGTCTAAACATTACTAGTTTAACATCCAAAATCATTTACAATCCAAACCTAAATAATCAATTCAATTTCATACACATATAACATAAACTTTTCATCTACTTAATCATACCAACCCTCATGACTATATCATCATGCACATACCAAGTACATCATATACATATAATATGCATGCTGCTTTCAAAATAAGCTTAAACTATAAACAAATTACACAACCATTAGCAAATATGCCAAACACCTCACACATATATATACCATGACTGAAATTTTCATAAACTTAAACATCATAATTGGCCATTTTCGCATGGCTTTATATTTACAATTTCAAAACTAACCAAAACAAGTGCTAGACTATACATGCCATAGGTTCAAAATTCAAGCTTTTAAAATATCGAAATAGTGATCGATAGGGTGATGGATTTCCTTAACTATCCCCGAGCTCGTAATTAGCTTCCAAAATCTACAAAATAATGAACGAACACACACACAATAAGCTTGAATAGCTTAGTAAGTCATAAGCAGTTAAAACATTTCAATAACATACATAATTTAATTAAACTAAACTGAACCAAACAAACCTTAATCACATATACATCTATCATACTTGCAAATTCATATATCATCACATAAACATTAACATATTATACTAAACTTGACCAAATACAAACATGCTCATAAGCATATATAAATATCTCTTTTATCATGCATGATTTATGTATCCATCTCAAGTATATACTTACCTTACTTTCATAATCATATAACTTAGCACGTACCTAAACCTTTTAGCTCAATTTCACATTCGTTCTTAACTCAATAGTGCTCGTTGAACCATTTAAAATTAATAAGGATACTCAGATAGTCGAAAGGCTTGTACAACGCCAACGTCCCAGATGTGGTCTTACATGTAATCGCATATCGAAGCCACTATCCCAGACAGGGTCTTACATGAACTCATATACGATGCTGATGTCCTAAACATGGTCTTACACGTAAATCAAAAATCAATGCCAACGACCCATACATGGTCTTACACAAAATCACATATCGAAATCCTATGTCATGACATATGTATCCTAACTATTCCTAAGGTTCGTACGGGGCTTTTGGACGTCGTAAATCAATCGATTCCATCTCACATATATTTCTCTCATGCTTATACTAATTCAGCATCAACACATATATAGTTAATAATTTAATTCGGCACATATATTACATAAACATTCGAATTTAACGACATTGATTTACTTATGAACTTACCTCAGACAAAGACGAACGAACCAGAATGACTATTCGACAACTTTAGATTCCCCCGGTCCAAATCTGATTTCCTCTTTTCTTGATCTAATTCAATATAAATTTGACTTATTTAATCATATATTCATTCAAATTCATCCAAAAAACACATAAATGGGCAAATTACACTTTTTCCCCTAACATTTCATATTTTTCACAATTTAGTCCCTATTTCACAAAACACAAAATATTCAAAATTTCACCACACCCATGCTTGGCCGAATTTCACTAAGGTCCCTAGCAGACCATTTCTTTAATTTATTTGACATTTTGACCCCTCAATTTACAAAATTCACAATTTAGTCGCAAATAGGCATTTTTACTAAAAATCACTTAATTAAACATGAAAATCTATTAACACCTATTTATTTTTCATCATCAAACACAAAAATCATCAAGCTTTAAACAATGGAAAATCTCAAATTCATCATCAATTCTAAAAATAAAAGCATAGGCTACCTAAAACATGAAGCAACGATCTCAAAAACATAAAAATTATAAAAAATCAAGCTTAACACATACCTAATTTGAAGAATACAAGGGCCGAACATTTAAAACTCTTTTCTTTCTCTTTCCTTTTGAAGTTTCGGCAACCAAGATGAACACATGCATGTTTTGTTATGTTTTATTTTAATTTAATATCATTTTAACACATAATTTACCAAATTAACCTTTATAAATTAATTTGAAAACATTATAATCAATGTCCATAAACATCCATGCATGTTTCCAAAGGTCAGATTACATCTTAAGGACTCCACATTATAGAAACAATAGCAATGTAGCATTTTAAGAATTAGCTAGTCACTTTTACATTTGATGCAATAAAGTCCTTTTATGAAATTGAACACTCAAACGATATAATTAAATCATGAAAATTTCACACATATAAATTAACATGCTGTAGACACCAAAAATAATATTAAAATATTTTTTAACTCGGATTTGTGGTCCTGAAACCACTGTTTTGAATAGGGTCTAAACTGGGCTATTACAAATGAAGTTGCGTTGATACTATAGTTAAAGGTTATGACTGAAAATGGAAAACTATAAAGATGAATTCATGAGATGAAGTAACATATATATAATTAAGTGATGTGGATGTGAAACATGACCTGTATGAACCTTGTCAATATTTAAGATATGAATGACATGTCATTAGGGTTATTACCGTTTCGAGTGCTAGTCTTGGATGTCCTATCGATGGCTAAGATTTTTCATTTGTTACAGATTCTTCACAGCTCGTTTGAGCAGGCCCATTTCACAGCTCATGTGAACAGTTACAGTCACAACTTGTATGAGCATTTATTGTCACCAGCTTGTGTGAGTATTATTCTCGTGTATCCAATGTTATTTCAGTATGGTTTATCAGGTAGAAAATGGTTATACGAAATGGTTAAATGGAAATAGATATATGATATGGCCTTTTGAAATGAATTCTTGATTAGAAAATGTAAAATGTTAAATGAATTTGTGATGGCTGAATTGTGTATCAAATGTGTTTACTTGTAAATGTTTTATGATATGATAAAGTTACATGTTTAACATATAGACTCACTAACCTTGCGAGACTTGTGATGTGTATAGGCAATTAATGAACTCATGACCTTGATTATGAATTTAATTGTGAAATGTTTAAGTTACATCATTTACGGTAAGTTAAAGTTTGAGTTTAATACGACCTTACTACGCAATGATTTGGTTATATCTGTTATGTTTGATTTCTTTGTAGATTATCAAAAGTTTTGGTCAGTTAGAAGTTAAGTCAAAGCTCACACTATCCGTTCAACGACTCGGTAGAGCTTTTAATCATTTTGGTTTAGGTTATAAGTGGTATGTAGTAAGTGGTTTAAATTTTATATGTATTTATCCAAGTTGTGATATGACTTTGGTTATGTAAATATGGTTGTTACTTTTTGGTATATAATCATGTATATACATATATGGGTGGTTTTCATCATGTTTGGTAGGATGGTTTTGATATGTGATAAGATAAAATGACCTAAAGGATAGGTATAAGTTTTGTGAAATGATGATTGATTAATGTGAAAGTGGTTAGGATATTGAATGATGTTTAAATGGTAATGTTTGATAGCTTCAAATTGTTTGTATTGAGGTGTCTTTTATAGATTATTGGTTAGGAACTTAGGATGTTTGGTTATATGATGATTTTAGCATGTCTTAATGTGTTTTGGAGCAGGTTTGGATAATTGTTTCTTGTTGCTTGCAGCTTAAGAGAAATTAGTTTGGTTAACTTGTTGGATATGTGACCTTTTGCTGCACATGGGCTGATACATGGCTTGACACACGGCCGTGTGCCATACACGGGTATATGGCATGATTGTATGGTATGTTCAATTTAGGTGCAGTATGGTTTGCACGGCTATAGTTTGTTACATGGCCTGGCGACATAGCCATGTGACCCTTATCACATAGCATCGGATTGTTACAAGGTTTGAGGACACAAGCATGTGGCCTTGCACCACATGGTCGTGCGACCCCTATTTTACATTTTTTTTCCATTTTTTCTTAAATGTTTCAAATTACTCCCTTCTTTGTTTCAAATTTTTAGACTTCCGTAAGCTCAATTTAACCCTGATTATATGTATTTGACTACATGTTTGATGAATAATTTTTATTTAAAGAAAATTTAAATTCTTATAGCTCATTTATGTTCTGTTTTGATTGGTAGCATTCTGTAACCTTAATTCAGTGATGGAGACAAGTGAGGGGTGTTACATGTGATCTTTACATTTTGGTCCTCGTTTGATCTCAGGTTAGTTTTTAAGCATCCATAAACTTGTTTAAGACCCAATAAAAGTTGTAAATCCTATCTAGTATATGAATGCATATGTTTTCATGTTATTGTTGTGAATTGAATGTTAAATGTCCAAAGTTATTCCAGTAATGTAGCATCTTGTAGCTCAGACTCAGTGATAAGGTTGGGCAAGGGGTGTTATAATTTCACATGCATATAATGATATATCACATAATTGGAGCTTCTTAAGCATCCATTCAATAGTTTATATTTTTCAATCTCAAACTTCAAGTCATATATTCATTTATTAGGATTTTCAAAAATATTTTTCACTTGCACCTTATCAACATTCTGTTATGATACAAGATAGCATATAATGATATGTAAACCATAATATTTTTCCATAGCGACATATTATAAATTTCTCAACATTAATACCATGTTTCATAAAATTTTCACATATACTAAATTACATTATTAATTATTCCATGGCAACAAATTTTCCATAATGCATTATTAGTCAATATGACTTTAATAACCAAGTATTTTACCCCAACTTCTCAACTATGTATTTTAACAGTTTTAAGCCATGATGTTTCATATTTTCATTATCATATCAAATTTTATATTTAATAAAAACATTCATAATCAATAAGGCATATATGACTAAAGTCTACAATGCCACCATTTTGAACCATTTATTCAACACATTAGGCCATGGAATATATATACATGTAACACCCGAAACCCGGCCTAGATGTTATGACCGGATCCGACGTGCCACATCAAAAACGTTAAAAACATTTTTCCGTTCTAAGTTTAGAAAATCATACTTGATGTTCAAAGGATTAATTCATTAAGGGTTAAAGTGAATGGAAGCTGTGCACCAGGTAGGAAACCGGAAAAGGAGGTGAGTCCATCGGACTGCTTAAGTACCAAGCTCTTTCAGATCCAATCCTAGACATGCACACCGCCATTGCCACACTCTAACATCATGTATTTCTTTTAAGTTACCATTGTAATTATGTTCATTTTAAAATAAAGCATATTTAATTTTGGGAAAACGTTATCACAGTAGAAGCCTTGTTCGAGATCGTGTACTTTGAAATCAGTTTATGTTTTTGGAAAACGAACCCTAGATCTAGCCCATTTTGATAGTTAATATAATTTAATGTCATCATGATAAGTTATAAATCGAAACCCAATTAAAAATAATCATAAGCGGCCTTATTACATAACAAAACTCAAATCATCAAAGTAAAGAAAATTGAAGTCCAAATCACCAGAAGAAATCCATATTGCAGAACGAGTGGCCACTCCGAATCCCTCACAGCTCCAAGCCCACTATGGCTGGGGATTACCTGCATGGATGAAAATAGGGGATGAGTTTGGGGAAACTCAGTGTGTAAAATTAACCCAACCATAGCCTATATCAGCTCAAACCACAGAAATAGAATAAATTGGCCTTAGCCCAGAACAGAATACAGAATTAAGCCCATAGGCCCATAACAGATCAGATCAGATATTTCATGTATATGCAAAACCCAACACATAACCAACCACATACACCCCTTACCAACCTTTCACCATGTGGGGAGACTACTCGACCCACCCAACCGCTACACGCCACAGAATTATGCAGCATGGCTGCTAGAACAGATAATGTGACAGAGTCACCAGATACAGATAATCGTGGCAGAACCACCAGAACAGATATATGTGGCAGAGCCACCAGATCAAATAATTTGTGGCATAGCCACCAGGACGCTTCCTTAATAATATAACCCATGTCCCCATGCAACAAATATTCATTCATGGCATACATCATACAGATTTAAATCAACATGCTTTTCAGACAAAATTAACCCTAGGGGCATATTGGTCATTTACACCTAGGGGTATCATGGTAATTTTTCATACATAAGGGTATTGTAGTAATTTAGCTACCTTTAGGGTTTTTATGCATATCCTATCCATTTACGTACTATCAGAATACTTACCGCGCATACTTACCAAATTGAGCCCGTTGGCCCATGAACCCGATTTTTGGCCCATTAAGCCCAAATTATCAAAATGCACGAAATCGCACGTACTGCAGTTTATTACCTTCAGAATACCAAACATACAAACCCAACTATCTTACGAGCATTCGCACACTCGCAAATTCCCTAAAATACCAACTTTCCGACATTTCGGCTTTTCGGCTTTTGCCGATCTAGTCTATGAGAGGGTGTCAGTTACACACCTGTTTTATGACGATTCGCTGACGAGATCCACGTACAAACTTCCTACAATTATAATACTACCACGTTAATCTTACCACCGAAACGAACTACATATTAACTTCTTACCATATTCGGCCAGTAACACCTTAGGCCTTAGCGTTCCTACCTTTGCCGAAAATAGTGTCTCGATCCAGATCCGTTCGCTCCACTTGTCCAAGACCTTGATCAACAGCCTCTTAATCACACTATTACCAAAATAATACTATTATCACAACCCAAATAATACTATTATCACAACCCCTTAGGGCTACAAGTCCAAAAAACGACAACCTCCCTAACCTTTTAGGGATTCTGGCTTTTCTTAAAATATGCAAGATAGACTAAGTTGGAAAGACTTACCACCGATTCTTCCAGTCAACGTTCCCCCTTAGTTCCTACTTGATTCTGATGCAGTTCTAAGCCCTCAAATGATAACAAAATTCGAGCCCTCAGTGATCTCAGTATTCGGCTATGTCCCTAGGATAGTGCGGGAGTTTCGGCTTTTTACAAAAGTGTAGAGAAAGATAAGATACGAGGGTTTTTACTTGTGGTATTGTCGACAGAAACCTGGAGTTTAGAGGTTGAGAGAATCGGCCAAAGATGATGAGAAAAATAAGAGATTTGGCTAGGGAAAAATCGGTACAAAAGGAGTCAAGTTTTCGGGATTTCGGGATTTGAGGCAATCGGCTATAGTCTTAAAAATAATGGAAGGAATGTGGTATAGAGTAGGGTGGCTGAAGGATTCAGCTATGGGGAAAAGAAGAAGAAAAGAATAAGTGGATGGAGAGAAGAGAAAAAGAAAAGAAGAAGAGAATGGTCAGGAAACGGCACCACTTACCACTAATGCCGAATTTATACTGGCACTAACCCTAGCCGAAATTCCCATGCTAAAGTCCCTTGGCCGGCCACCTCTTGTTCCTTGATCAGCTCCTAGATTTCCTCCCTTATCTACTCCTAAATCCTATCGCTTATCAACTCCAAAATCCTATCCCTTATCAACTCTTAAATCCTCTCTTGACAGACTTTCACTTCAGTTCCACTGCTTACCTTTTCTGAACATAAAAATAATAATTCCCTTAATATGTTGTCATTGTGACTTGAACCTCAGCTCTCCCTAGCATCCACACGCCACTTTTATAGCCTTGCCAGTGGCGTCACATGCCACTTTGCCACTTGCTTCCTTATGTCTTATTTTACCCAAATAATATTTAAGACCCCTGTTAACCAGAACCCCTCTTTTCCTCTTATGGATTAAAATCACCTAAAATTACCGGATTTTAGCTTAAGCTTGGGCCTTCTAGAGCCCACTAACATAATTAAACCTACGCCAAACAGTCAAAACACAAAAATTCCAAAATTCACCAAAATTAACAGAAGTCCCGAAAATTGGGGCGTTACAACTCTACCCTCCTTAAAGAAATTTCGTCCTCGAAATTTACCTGGTCCAAACAAATGAGGGTATTGCTGTTGCATCACCTCCTCTGGCTCCCAAGTGGCTTCCTCTCTGCCATGATTACGCCAAAGCACCTTCACCAATGGGACAGATTTCCTTCTGAGGACCTTAACATCCCGAGCCAGTATCTGTACAGGCTCCTCCTTGAAGGTCAAATCAGTTTGAACGTCGATTTCTGCGACTGGCACGACATGAGCAGGATCAGAATGATAACGCCTTAACATGGAGACATAAGAAACATCGTGAATCCTGTCTAGTTCTGGAGGCAATTCCAACTTATAAGCCACTGGCCCTACTCGCTTCAAAACCCGATAAGGCCCAATGAACCGCGGACTCAACTTGCCTTTCTTACCAAACCTCAATATCTTCTTCCAAGGAGAAACCTTTAAAAATACCATATCCCCTACTGAGTACTCAATCTCCTTACGCTTCAAATCTGCATACGATTTTTGCCTATCAGATGCTTCTTTCAAACGGTCCCTAATTATTCTGACCTTAGCCCATGAATTTGCTCATGGTGGCCTCTATGATTGAACGCCCACGTCTATTCGCTCAGATTACCACACAAGCAAGTGCATGCTCGTGTAGCGTCAATAGCCATACTTTTCTAGCTTGTGCTGATCTACATTTACAGTAGTGTGGTTACACACCTGTTTATAGAAAAGACGCACATAGTACTTGAGCATTCCAAACCTTGATCCAATCCACAACATTCAATTGGTCACGAGGTAATCAAATTAGTACTACTCCTCTCCATACCACTTATCCAAAGATCAATTGTCACATACCTTGTTTCGAACCCCCAAGCTTTTACATACCTAAACCGTTGACCAAGAATGATTTTCCCGTTCTTCGGTTATTATCGGCATATCAACCAAATCTACACAACTGTTTGAACCAAGCGTAAACCACTTACTGAAACATAAAACTGATTATAGAGAAAGGAAGTAATCGGTCTACCTCCACAACAAACACCCTATGCGACGGAGGCAGAGGCTTAGCACAAGCTGCCCCTAACAAATATCGGTAGCCAAGAATACATTAGATGGAAACTATTAATACGACAGAAAAAGCAGAGAAGAGAGAATAACTCTGTGCACTTAAAATGAGAGCCAGACTTACCAATGCAAAACTGGTGAATAGAATGACTACAGAAATGGTAGGTAGCAACGATGGGAAAGTCGGTCATAGTGAGGGTAAGAGAGGCAGGAGTATACGACCAAGTATTATGATTGAGAGACAGGGAATATAAGAAGAGAATCAGCCCGCCAAGAAATGATTGAGGGGAGAGGGAGAGTAGAAGGAATTGGTCAAGCATTAAGAGTTAAAAGCTGAAGAATTTGAGAGAGGGGAGTAGAGGGAACATTCGACCAAGGAGAACAACAAACAAAAGAAAATAAAAGAAATGTACTAGTCGTACCCACAACAATAATCGCTCTCCAAAAGAAAAAAACAGTTGGAAAAAATAGAAAATCAAAATGAAAAGTTTGGCACAATGGGAGAAAATGTGAGCTAATACCATCCCAAGCCGAATTCTTGAGACCCACCTGTAATAGCCCGATTTCGGGCTTAGTCAGAACAGTGGTTTCGGGACCACAAATCCGATGAGGAAATTTTTATTTTTATTATATTTTAATGGTCTACGATTTCACAAAATGATTTCATGAAAATTTCGCTCGAAAATTTCGATGTTTGGGCACTCAATTTAGTAAAATGGACTAAATTGTAAAAAGTACAAAAGTTGAGTTTTATATGTTAGAGGTGTCTAATTGTCATGAAATTTTAAATAGGAGGTCCTTAAATGATAATTAAACCATTTTATAACTTTTTGGACAAAAATGGCCTTGTTTGGGTAAAATTTGAAAGAATAGTAAAAAGGGCATTTTGGTCATTTAGGGGTAAAATGAATTAAAAGACAAATTTTAAACCCCAAATGTGTCCCTTTCTTCTTGCTACAGCAGAATGTACCAAGAGCAGTCATGGTTAGGGTTTGGCCAAGCTTCCAAGCTTAATAGTAAGTGATTTCAAGCTCCGTTTTTAATGTTCTATGTATTTTTGAAATCTCGGTAACTTGTTCTACTTATTTCTACCATTAATTTGAGCTAAGGTTCATGTCTAAAAATTTACCCATGAATAATATGCATGTATTTTGATGTCTAATGATATAAAATGAAGGTTGGGTGTTAGATAAACGACTTTTGCTAAGCGATTTTACGTGAAAACGAGTAAAATGACATAATTGGTAAAAATACCTAATGTTCATAAATACATGTTAGAGTGAGAATTGGATGTTGCTATAGAATGGAAAAATGATCATCATGTCATAAAACATAAGAAAATAGCGTGAAATTTAATTTACGAGATTTGGGGCAAAAGTGTAAATATGTGAAAGTTTAGGGGCAAAATTATAATTTTTCCAAAATATGATTTTGTGTAAATTTGAATAATATGAGTCCTAATTAGGCTATATTTGAAATGATAGAGCAAGGAAAATCGAAATTCGGGCTAAAATCGGCAAAATACCAAGTTGTGGACAAAATGGTAAAAATGACCATTTTCGCATACGAGGTAAGTTCATATGATTTTAATAATGCAATGTGTATTTTAATGTTAATGTTATGATATTATCTGAATAGTAAGTATACATATATGTGAATAATTTGATATTATGTAAATGATGTAACATTACTATATGTTGTTGATGTATTTATAATGGTATGATGATTATTATTTACGAATTGTTGCATGTTATGATTATTGTTGAATTATTATACAAATTATGTGGAATACTTGAAAAATATGAGTTGCCATCGGAGTATCGATATTGGCATCATGAGAAAGATGGAAAAGGCATATGATCGAGGAAAAATCCCGTTTGCACCTTAGGAATAGATTAGGATACAAGTGACATGTCACTAGGATATTTGAGTTCCAAACTCGTTGACTTGAGTCTAAGTTCGTGAGATGTAACTAGGCATCCGAACTCGTTGAGTTGAGTCCGAGTTCACTTATGGATGCGAACACCTGAGCTCATTGAGTTCGAGTTCACTTAGGGGTGGGTTACATGGTAGCTTGGCTACACATATATTCCGCAGGCTATTGAGTTTGTCTAGCTGTGGGCATGGCACTTATGTGCATGCATTCCGTGTATCTGATTATATTCCGAGTGTTCAATGGGTAATTTGATAGAGTATTCGATAATGGTCCCAATGAGACAAGCCATTGGTGAGTATGTTCTTAAGTTAAATTACAAGTTGTACAGGTATGTACACTAAACTTATGTGTGATGCCTTGATATATGATGTATATAGTATTGGTGAATACTATGAAAATGACATGATAAGAAATAAGTCTTGATACTTGATGACATTGATATTATGGATCTATGCCTATGAAGCATAATTATGTGTTCTTTCCATGATGGATGAAATGATATTGTATGGATTTAGTGAATAATAGTTGTGATTGAGTAAATTTAGCCTTGGCAGTTTTGGGTTACTGCAGTGATGCAACTTTGGAAATTCACCATAAATTTTGGAAATTGAGTTAGGGGCTGAATAAAATATGGTATTAAATATAAATGAGTCTATTTTCATATAGTGGAAACGGTACATGCAATTGAATTTTATGTTATGAGATATTTAAATTGTTGTGAGACAGATTCTGAATGACTTTGAGATCCCCTATTCCTATTTGAGAAATTACTTAAAACTTCTGAAAAAATAATTAGGAGTTATAATTTACATGTATAGATTCCTTATTGAGTCTATTTTTAAGATAAATAAACGGTATATTTCTTTGAATTCTATACAGAGAGAAAATTGATTCGTAGTAAACAGAGGTCAGAGTAGACAAATACTAAAATAGGGGAAATTTTAATGAATAAACTGTACTAATTGGCTGAGTCAAAAATTATAAAAATTTTATAGTAGAAAGGTATATAAGTCTAGTTTCAAATAAAATTAACAAAACTTAATTTGGAGTTTCGTAGATCCAAACATAAATGATTTAGTAACTATAACTCAATAAAACAGCTTAACCTGAACATGTGTAATTGTACAATTATAGTGTTTTATCTTGAAAAGCATGTTAGTAATTGCTTATTAATTTCATGTGGGCTTACTAAGCGTAAAGCTTACCCCTCCTCTCCATTTCTTTAGTATTGGTAGGTCAGCTCGGGGTTGGAGATCGTCGGAGGCAGAATCACACTATCAAGCTATCACTTTTGGGAGAATTAATTCAAATATTAGAAATATCAAGTGAGTGGCATGTATAGGGACCTAGTTTTATAACATGTATGTTATAGGCCTCAAAGGCCTATATAAGGGACGATATGCATGTGTTTAAGATATTTTAATTTTGGACAAAAATTTTGTGGCCCGATTTTGCATGTTGTAAATGTTTAAGTCCGGTAATGCCTCGAACCCTGTCCCAGCGTTGGATACGGGTGAGGGGTGTTACACCACCAGTTCCAAAACCGGATCCCTCTCCTACTCCTCTCCAATTCTGAATTTGGCAACCTGCAAATCCCACATTCAGCATGCTGCTCTCTCTCTCCTCAACCTCCCTTAATTTTCTCCTACAACCTCTCCTCAAATCCCTCAACCGTCTCAACTACACAGTTCAAACTCCACTCCAACACCCACTACTCAAACTTTTAATGAAACACAAACTCTAGCCATCCAGCACTGCAAAATTTTAATCCCTTCGCTCATACAGGGATTCGAACCTCAGACCTCAGGTATAAATGACACGCCTCTTATCCCCTAAACTAGCAAGCCCTTTTCTGTCTTGTTTTTCCCCTATTTATTTAAAAGCCTACTGCCTAGAGACAGTGCTTATTCCTTTAAAAACAAAACTTTTTTGCACCTCCTTAGGCTTGAACCCAAGACTTCTCAGCCACTTCCCAGAACACTTAACCACTGAAACAGACGTGCAATTGTGTTACCTTCTTGCACAATTAAACATTTATGTGTTGTCTTCTAACTGTTCTCATACTCAAGACCTAATACTTCTAGGCCCAAAATTCGGGCGTTACATCAAAGATCAATTTATTCACAAGTAAGCACTTAATCAATCAAATTCTGTAATTCATATTTAATAATTAATAAGAATCCTTGAATGGAAAAAATTATGCTTTTACCTTCATTTAAAATAATGGTAAATTTTTTTTAGTCCATGTACTTTCCAATCTTTTTTATATCCTAATAGTGATTTTTATTACACCAAAACATATTACAACTTTTCCTATGCTAATTGATCAATAATAACTCGCATTTCCCATTATGGTCAAATTTGTACTTTAATCCTCAAACTTTTCAAATTGTGCAATTTAGTCTTTTTTACCACTTTCTCACCTCTAAAATAATTTTTGTTGTTCCCAAGCTCTAAAATCAACTTTTCCTTCCTAAGAATTTTATTTCTTACTCGTTTTTCAAAAAAAAAATTCACAAATTTAATGCATTCAATTCCAAAATAGTGTCATATGTCTAGTAAAAAATTTTGGTGTGTTACAAAAGAAGTTGAGGAAAGCTTTAACGAGAAAGAGAAAGGCGTTAGAGAGCTTTGATTGTTTTTCAGTTTATGCAACTCATTTTTCTGAATCATTTTATGTTAGTGACTAAATTAGATTATTTACATGTGTTTATGTCATTAATATTATGTTGTGATATAAAGATAATGTGCTTTGAGAATGTATGTTGAATGTAAATTATGTTTAGTAATGGTCAAAGGTATTGATGCCTATGGTTAAATGCTCATGCTATTGAATTTTTGGTGGTGTTGTATTGTTTTTGTTATCAAAATGAGTTAAATACAATAATTTGCTCATTAAACGATTTTGGATAGTTCTCGTATATAGTTTACATGCTATAATGTATTTTTTTAAGCTTTTGTGTTACATGTTTATAAAAGCCCTAAACCATCTCTATCACCGAATTAGGGTTATAGAGTATTCTAATACAAATCAAAATATTCAATATCATATAGAAAACAAATATTCAAATTTAAATATTAACATTCAATTCCAATTTTCATTCATAGCATAAATACATTTACGGGCCTTAAACCAAGCCTATGAGGCCTTAAAATTAATTTGGGAATAATCAGGGACTAATTTGAAACAAAACAAAAAAATTATAGAAAATTTTGAAAATTTTCGAAATAGGGGTCACACAGCCCTGTGACAAAACGCAGGCCATGTGGCTTAGGGGCATGGTCGTGTGGCCAAACTGTGTACAATTCAGAATAGGGCTCACATGGTCGTGTCTCAACTCATGTGCAAATCGAAATAAGATCATACGGTCATGTCGCAAGTCGTGTGCCAGACTATGTGAGCATTCAGAATAGGGTCACACGACCGTATCGTCAGGATATGTAACTTTCTAAGACCGTGTGAACAAACTTACACCTAAAATTAAAATCATACATGGCCATGTGGTGTGACCATGTGTGGTACAAGACCGTGTGACAGCCCACGTCATAGGCTCTGTGCACCTAAAATGCCTTCCAAAACAAATCCCTTTTCTTAGATGCCAAGCCAAACCAAATTCATCCATTCACATGCCTTCAAAACACATTCAAACAAGCCTTAAATATGCCAAAACATTCAACCTAAGTGTCTAACCAATGTGCCTTGATTGACACCACATTCATTTGCCAAATCAAACATATATATCACACCAAGCTTACTTGCATTCAAGTTCACAATATCCAAATATAATCACATACCAAACTTACCATTCATTCATACCATTCATGTCTACTTTCATCATTTTAAATTCATGCATAAATAGATTAAACCAAAATACCAAAACACAGCTATGTATACATTTACAAACTAAAGCCATATATATACAAATAAGATAAAAGTAGGTTTAAAACAACATCATATTGAAAAATTAGCTTAAAAGTTCCTAGTAGATGTCATTTATAACCAACATCAAAAGATCAAAAAATCTACCGAGATGATGAACGGATAGTTTGTTGCTGCGACTTGAACTTCCAACTATCAAAGCTTTTCAAAATCTACAAGAGAAAAGTACAAATAACATAAGTAAATAATGCTTAGTAAGCTTGAATAGGATATAACATAATTCACTAAATAAAAATTATTTAGCTTAAAATATGCATTATATTATAAATCATCTATAAGTTCATTTGATTCTTTTTTGTACAACAAGCCTCGAACCATCAATGAGGTATCCACTCTATTTGTGTACCTTCCAAATAATTCACAATTTGAAGGAAGCCATGGTATCTTCCAACCATGGTCTTTATACATTCCCGAAGTTGTGCCATAGTATCTTTCAACTATGGTCTTGTTCATTACCGATGTCATGCCATAGTATCTTTCAACTATGGTTTTATTCGTTTCTGGTATAGTGCCATAGTATCTTTCAACTATGATATTTCTCGTTCCAGGTATAATGCCATGGTATCTTTCAACCATGGTCTTTCTCATTTCTCAAATCAAAGAATTTGCTGAACCAAAACATATATAGATAAACATCAAATTACAAATCAATAACCAAATAATTACTTAAATTAACTTACAAACCTACCTAACCAAAAACGATTGTAGAATTAAGGCCGACAGCTATTCTACTACTTTAGCTTTTCCACGATCTTTTTTCGATGGATTTGTTTCTTGATCTAAATAATAAATTTAACTCAATTAACTATTTCAACCATATTAATTAGTTACATTCATGCATAAAAGTCCTTTTATTATAATTTACATTATTGCCCTTAAACTTTACATTTTATGCAATTTAGTCTGTAAACCCAAAACTTTCAAATAAGTTGCATTTAATCACAACCCATGCTAGCCAAATTTCTTAAGGTCTCTACATGCCCCATAATTATCAAATTTCACAATAATTCCATGTAATTCACTACTTTAACAATTAAATCCCTTAACATTAAAATTACTAAAAATTACTTAACAAAATACTTATATTTAACTATTAAACTCAAGAATTTATCAACTAAATTCACAAACACACTATCTCATTCATGATAGGTCCCTAAAATTTTGATAGTTTTACGAATTAACCTCGGGTTAGCTAGATTAAGCTAAAATGATTACAAAAACGTAAAAATTATTAAAAATGGGCTTCAAAATCACACATATGCATTGGAGAGAGCTTGGTCGAACCTTCTTTTCCCAAAAATGGTAGTTTTTCAGTTTGGAGAAGATGAACATAAAAGTTAAAAATGATTTGTATTCTTTATTTTATTTTAACTTCACTTTTGTTTTAATTTTTATTTAATTAAAACATATAATTTTAAAATAAAAACAAGCACTAATTGTATATACCATTTAATTATGGTATATTTGCAACATAAACCCTTCTACCTTTCTTATATTAATCAATTAGCTAATAGAAACTAACTTTTACAACTTTTACAATTTAATCCTTTTACTTAATTAACTATATAAACGTTAAAATTTCTTAACCAAATTTTAATAAGACACTATAATAACTCTATAAACTTTAAATGAATAATAAAATACTGGCTTACTGGTCAGTATTATGGTCCCAAAACCATTGTTTCTGACACCACTAAAAACGGGTTGTTACAATGTTTGCCTTGTGCACCAGAGAGATTCAAATGTGATGCTTTGCGTAACCTCAAGGATTGGTTGGATTAAGTCATGTTGTACATGCACTAGAGATTTGATATTGTGTACCTACTATTCGCACTTAGCACATTTTGTAGGGGAATAGTTGGATATCCATGTATTCATCTACAATCTAATTTTAGTTAATTGGGCACTAAATTTATGTTAAAAGATCTTATGTTGCATTTTGAAATATGTTTATGTTATGTTGAAAAACGAAGAACCTTAATACGTAGTTGGAAATATTGTGATAATATAATATTTTTGAAAATATTATTGGAAGCATGCTTATTTGAAAAATAATGTGATATATCTGTTGGAAAAAAATGGTTTAGAAAATAGTGCTTTTAGGCACCATGGAAGTTTAAATTTTTACTTAAAATCGAGACTTTTGATATTTATAGCATTAACTCCTTAACTAAAATTATACTTGTGCTTTGTATAGGGTGGTCTAAGTCAATTTTGGCTTTCTATTGAACGACCTTCTACACTATCATCGAACCCTGAATTGCTTTGAGTGTGGGCTCAAATAATATGAACCAAGTTCATAGAATGAAAAATTTTATTAACTTTCAATGGGAAATTTAATTCTCTCTATAACAAAAAAAAACTATAAGCTTTTCTAAAAAAAAGAGATAGAATTTATTCTATGAAATAAATTGCCACTATTTTGCAATAGAGTAATGGTGCTCTCAAAGTTATGTAGTTGAGCTCATAATTATTATTTATAGAGAAATGATACAAAAGTTATGTCCAAATAAGGTCTAATTAAATAATAATAATTTAATAAAAAATATAAACTCTACTCTAAGTAGAATAGAGGGGGGCAACATCCACAGGGAATACTAGGGTTTGCTACCCATATCATGTAACCAAGTCTAATTAGGTCTTTCATGCATTGGTAAAATTATGTGTTATCAAAAATTTTATCCAACACTTATAATTTATCCAATCTAATAACTATTTTTTATTTCCTAAATATTATTTATTAATTTAAAATTTCTCAATTAAATTTTTTACAACTCAATTCTAATTTTGTTAAAGTCATGGAAACTTTACTATATTAGATATAAAGAAATATATTTAATTGTCTCATCCAAAAAATTCACGATGACTAATTAATTTAATCTCACTTTGAACTTCAATTATTTAATTAAAATAAATTAAATAATAATTCAAAGAAATAAAATTAATTTCTAAGTCATATTTTGTACTTAGAGAGACAACACGCTCATTACGAATAGTGATACATTCAAACTATTTCTCTTACTTCATTATTTTCATTCTTTCCATATTATTGGCTCTACTAGCAATTCGTTTTGGGTTATCTCGAGCTACTGAAGGGATCGGTTGGACATATATAATTAGGGCTCAAATAATTTGTATTTAAGTTCCGTCTCTTCGTCTATTAATTACGACATTATTTAATCATGGAGTCATTCCACTAAAGTACTATGATTGAACTCACCCTTATTATATACCATTACAAAATCTACTCGTCAATTGTTCATCCAACGGCCTTGTCATAAGTGTGTTACCCTCATAGGATATCCTTAATCTCCTTTGAATAAATTTGTTCTCCCAATGTGGTCTTATTTTCTCTCATGGTAACCATTACATCTTCCATCAAGAAATTTGTGACAGCCCTAATTTGACCCTAGTCGGAAAGTGGTTTCGGGACCACAAAACCGGGTCGTAAAAATAATTAACCATTAAGTTTTGTGTTTATTGTATGTGAAATAGGCATGTGTGAAAGTTTCATGCTCCAATTTTGTCATTAGTATGTGAAATTATTAAATAGGACTTATGTGAGGAAATTTAGAAATGTGCTAGGCAAATGTTATAGTGGCCTATTAAAGCATGTTAGAAAATACTTGTACTTGCATGTCAAATTAGCCAAAAGTCTAGATGGTGGCCGGCCATGCTATGGGTTAAAACATATTATAAATATGTTATGTTAACATTTGTGTTAAAAATAATAAAATAAAGAGCGTGGATAATAAAATAATAGTGGTTAGTAGGAGAAGAAACAAAAAAAAAGAGTTAGCTAGGTTGCTCCTCCATTGCCGTAACTAGAGGAAGAAGAAGAGGGGAAGTTCGGCCAAGGTGGTTCTTTAGATTAAAGGTATGTTCAATGTTGCTTTTGGAGGTTTATACATCCTTTGGATGATTAGCCTAATTCTATCTATCTCATGGATGGAATTGGGGTTGTTGGAGAGTTAGGATTCAGCTAAGAGGCTTCAAATTTTAGTTGATGCTTTGATACTACTAGCATGTTAGCTATATGGATGTGTTAAGTTACTTGAAATGTTAGATAAATTTGAACTCCCTACCAAATTCTTTAGACAACCCATGTTAGAAATTTCGGTATTGAGATGTCTAGAACTTTCGGCCATTGTAGCTATGGAGAAATAAGGTTTTGTTTCTTGTTAAATTTAGATGAACAAGGGTAGATGAGTGTTTGAACTATACAAATAATCATATGTGAGCATTAAGTGCTAAGGGAAAGGAATCGGCTACCTTATTAGGTACCAAGACCGAATGTGAATTTGATTAGGTTTGAGTAATTATTATGCTTAAAATCGATGTAGTTAAGTACCATGTTCTAGCCGAACATGTACTTGTTTAATGTTGTGAACAAGTGCCATTTAGTTGTTCTAAAATTGTCTAAATTAGATGTTTAATCATCTAAGGGTTCGGCATTGTGCATTCTTGTTAAGAGTTTGATTTGAAATCATGAGATCTTGTTGACTTGTGTTTAAATGGCATTCGGTCATGGTCTATGGGAGTTTACTAATCCGGTTTAGGTGCCAAATACTTTGTATTGGAAATTTTGATGTGTAAGTAGAAATTAATTAAGATGATATTGAGACATTCGAAAATAAATATGTATTAAAGTTATATTTGTAGTAGTTTAATGTGATTTACGAAGTGCACAAATTTGAAAGCGAGAAGGTGATAGACTTAAGTGGTAATTGATTCAAATAAATTGGTTCTAAAATGTATATGAATTTCGTATGATTGTGTTTGATTGGGAGGTAAATTGTTTGATTTAGCTCAAGAGCTTAGAGGATCAACGTTGGATAGGGGAAAGGAAAAAGTAATTGAATAGCCGTTGAAGTCGTTCGACAACGTCCGAGGTAAGTCTTCGAGTAATGAAACTTAGTTTATGATTTGATTAAGTCATGACATATAAGCATAACAAATAAACGGTGATATAATGATTCTACTTGAATGATATATTGAGGTGATTAGTTTATACCTATGACGGGTAGCCGAATGTGTATAGAGATCATGTTATAAAGCCAATCAAAATCATGCTCTTTGTATGTGGCTATTGAGCCGAAATTGGTAAGGTTTGATAAGTGTCTTGTGTTTGAGCTTTAGTAATGAAAATGAAATATGGGTGTGCCATGATTTATTGATATATGTGCATGATTATTCGAATGATATCCGGGCTAAGTCCCGAAGGCATTTGTGCTATTGACTATATCCGGGCTAAGTCTCGAAGGCATTTGTGCTAGTGACTATATCCGGGCTAAGTCTCGAAGGGTTTTGTTCTATTGACTATATCCGGGCTAAGACCTGAAGGCATTTGTGCGAGTTGCTATATCCGGCTAAATCCCAAAGGTACTTGGGTTTGGAAATGAGCGATCTTGCTGTAATAATTTCAATTAATACGCTCATAAAATCCAAACGATAAGGTATGTTTCGTATATGCATCGGAAAAGTTAACCTTTTTAGATAGTACGCGCTCTATTGATTAACAACTTCCGGCCTTTAGTTAGGTTTGATCCCCTGTGTATGAATATACTGGTTGAGGTGTGAAGTAAGTATGATTTTGGGAACATGCGTATATGCAACTATTCATTTAGTCATATGAACGCTATACTTTAGTCGTAAATAATTTCATTACTTGAACTTACTAAGCATTAAAATGCTTACTCTGTTACTTTGATTCTCTGTTTTATAGATTTTGTTCGTCAGCTATCGGGCTCGGGAGTGTCAAAGTTGAAGTCATCCACACTATCTAAGCCATTTTTTGGTACTCTTTTAGTTCAATTTTGAAAATGGCATTTATAGGGCTGACCCTTCTTGTTAATTAAGTACCCTTTGGTAATGTGTATTCGTATAGCCATGCGAAAATGGCTTGTATATTTTGAAGTATAACATTATGGTCTTGTGATATGGTTATTCAGTTTTGGTGGAAATGTTTGGTAATGACTAGCCATTGGAATGGCCAATCATGGTCCTATTGGCGCTACGTACGTCATGGCTAATCAGGATTACCCTTGATAATAATGTATGTCAATTTGCTAGTCGATTCATGGAAAATTATGAAATAGGTAAAATTTACCTTAAAATAGATGCTGACAGCAGTAGTGACGTAAGTTGGAAAAATCACTAAAAATAGTAGGAATGAAATTAAATAGTGAATAAATTATGTAATCTAATCTTGATGAGTCTATTTTCATATGAAAGAAACGAAACGACCATATGAGCCGTATTTTATGAGATGTTTAAGTTTTCGTGAAATAGGGCCAGTGCGTTTTCTGGATCCCCTATTCTGATTTTGAAAATTTACCATAAATGAACCAAAGACAATTAGAAGTCATGCTTTATATGTATAGATTCCTTTTTGAGTCTAGTTTCATTAGAAAC
This sequence comes from Gossypium hirsutum, assembly GCF_007990345.1. Lineage (NCBI taxonomy): Eukaryota > Viridiplantae > Streptophyta > Magnoliopsida > Malvales > Malvaceae > Gossypium > Gossypium hirsutum. The sequence continues at coordinate 66,594,439 of NC_053431.1, forward strand.
AAACGGCATAAGTATTGAAGCTCTGTACAGGGAGATATCTAAGTCGTAATGCCTGAAGGTCAGAGTAGTCGAACCTTGAAATAGGGGAGACTTTAACTAATAAAATGTACTAATTGGATCGACTAAAAATTCTAGAAAATAATTTGTAGATGGACATATGAGTCTAGTTTCAGGAAAAATTTACGGAATTAGTTTTTGAGTTTTGGAACTCGAGATATGATTTTTAAAGTAACTGTGATGCAGTTAGCCAGCTTGTCTGGAAATTTTAAAATGAACTGTGTAAGTAAATGAATTAAGTCTGTTAACACCTCGTGTTCGACTCCGGAAACGGTCTCGGGTGCGGGGCGTCACAACTTTATTGGTATCATAGCTACGGTTTAGTCTATTCTAGGACTACCATAATACATTCGGGTTTAGCTATACATGCCATTATGTGTTTATTGATAGTGTGGTGATTTCTGACAGTTAAAAATGTGTTTACTTATAGTAATGGATCCCGATCCCAACCGAGCGGTAGCTGATGACGTTGAGAATGTAGCACCTGCTCCCGCGCAAGGGACAGCACCGGCAGACTCTCAACCTATTGCTAGTAATCAGAATGATGAAGCTAGACAGGCTTTTTATAGCGTAATGAATGAGTGGTTCAATCAGTACATTCAAACTAATACGGCTGTTCCACAACCCCCATTCCCGACCAATACAACCCCTGCACCTGCGATACCTCCGGTAACTGACCAGATAAGGTTAAATAAGCCTCCAGTTGGCAGAATCTGAAAACACGGGGCTACTAAATTTAAGGCTACAGACAGCGATGATGCCGAGCAAGCTGAATTTTGGTTGGACAACACTATTCAGGTACTTGATGAACTATCTTACACACCCGATGAATGCCTTAAGTGTACTATCTCCTTGCTACGAGATTCTGGCTATTATTGGTGGAATACGTTGATTTCTATTGTGCCCAGAGAGCAAGTAACTTGGGAGTTTTTCCAAATCGAGTTTCGAAAAAAGTATATCAGCCAGAGATTCATTGATCAAAAACGGAAAGAATTTCTTGAACTTAAACAAGGTTCCATGTCGGTTACTGATTATGAACGAAAATTTGTAAGGCTTAGCCGGTACGCTCGAGAATGCATTTCCTCAGAAGCCGTAATGTGCAAACGTTTCAAAGATGGACTGAACGAAGATATAAAACTGTGTGTTGGCATTTTAGAAATCAGAGAATTTGTGGTACTTGTCGAGCGAGCTTGCAAAGCCGAAGAGCTCAGTAAGGAGAAAAGAAAAGCTGATATGGGAGCAAAGGAGTTTCGTAAGAGATCTGCGGGAAAGCCCTTTCAACAGTCATCGAAGAAATTTAGAGATGATTCAGGCCGGTCTAAAGGCACTTCGGGCTTTTCTAGACGAGATCGTGATCGAACCCCTGTGAGTACACGAGTCGCTTCGGTTGCCAGTGTTGGAAATGATCGTCGAGACAGAACAGAGTGCCAGTATTGTGGTAAATGGCATTCGGGGAGTTGTAGATTCCATGCTCGCTCCTGTTATAAGTGCGGATCAGTTGACCACTTTATCAAGGATTGCCCGAGACTGTCTGAACAGAATGTAAATCAGAGTGGGAAAACGGGTGCTACTACTGCTCGAGGTAGACCATCCAAAAATGTGGGGAATGCTAGTGGCGGTCAGAGAGGATCTAGAGATGTTACTACGAGATCTGAGGCTCGTGCTCCTGCTAGAGCTTATGCTATACGTGCACGCGAGGATGCTTCTTCGCCAGATGTTATTACTGGTACTTTCACTCTCTTTGATACTAATGTGATTGCATTGATTGACCCTGGTTCTACTCATTCTTATATATGTGAGACTTTAGCATCCAGTAAGACTTTACCTGTTGAGTCTACTGAGTTCGTTATTAGAGTGTTGAATCCTTTGGGTCATTATGTGCTTGTTGATAAGTTGTGTAAGAAATGTCCCCTAGTAATTTGAGGTTCCTGTTTTCCGGCGGACTTGATGCTTTTACCGTTTGATGAATTTGATGTTATTCTCGGTTTGGATTGGTTGACCGTGCATGATGCGGTTGTGAATTTCAAAAGTAAGACTATTGATTTGAAGTGTGCAAATAATGAGATAATCCGAGTTGAATCTACTGTCTTGAATGGATTGCCAACAATAATATCCTCGATGTTAGCTCAAAAATATGTGAGAAAGGGGTGTGAATCGTATCTTGCATATGTACTTGATAATGAAGAATCAGGAAAGAAACTTGAGTCGGTACCAGTGGTTTGTGAATATCCGGATGTTTTTCCCGAAGAATTACCAGGGTTACCACCTGTCCGGGAGGTAGAGTTTGGCATCGAACTTGTACCTGGTACTACACCGATTTCGATAGCTTCGTATCGTATGGCACCAACGGAATTAAAGGAATTGAAAGCTCAATTGCAAGAGTTGACGGATAGAGGTTTCGCTCGACCAAGTTTCTCACCTTGGGGTGCACCAGTATTGTTTGTGAAAAAGAAGGATGGAACCATAAGGTTGTGCATCGACTATCGTCAGCTGAATAAAGTGACAATAAAGAATAAATATCCGTTACCGCGTATTGATGATTTGTTTGATCAACTAAAGGGAGCCTCAGTGTTTTCAAAGATAGATTTGAGATCGGGTTATTATCAGTTGCGAATTCGGGATTCGAATATACCCAAAACTACTTTCAGAACGAGATATGGTCACTACGAGTTCTTAGTGATGCCGTTTGGGCTCACTAATGCCCCTGCGGTATTTTTGGATTTGATGAATCGGATCTTCAGACCGTTTTTGGATCGGTTTGTAGTTGTGTTTATCAATGATATTTTGGTCAATTCGAGAAATGAAACCGATCATGCTGAACACCTGGGATTAGTGTTGCAGATTTTACGGGATAAGCAGTTATATGCTAAGTTCAGTAAGTGTGAGTTCTGGTTAAGAGAGGTTAGCTTCTTGGGTCATGAGGTATCTGCATCGGGTATTCGAGTTGATCCGAGCAAAATTTCAGCCATACTTAACTAGAAGCCCCCGAGAAATATTACTGAGGTTCGGAGCTTTTTGGGACTTGCCAATTACTACAGACGGTTTGTAAAGGGTTTCTCAATAATAGTCACACCAATGACGAAGCTACTTCAGACAGATGTTAAGTTCAAATGGACAGAAAAATGTCAGAAAAGTTTCGATCAACTAAAAGCTTACTTGACTGAAGCTCCAGTGCTAGTGCAGCCTGAATCAGGCAAAGAGTTTGTCATTTACAGTGACGCATCCTTACTTGGGTTGGGTTGTGTATTGATGCAAGAAGGTCGAGTTGTAGCATATGCGTCGAGGCAATTGAAGCCACATGAGAAAAATTATCCAACCCATGATCTCGAATTAGCTGCCATCGTATTCGCTTTGAAAATATGGAGACACTACTTATTTGGTGAGAAGTGCCATGTATTTTCGGATCACAAAAGTCTCAAATATTTGATGACTCAAAGAGATTTGAATCTGCGACAAAGACGTTGGCTCGAGTTGTTAAAAGATTATGAGCTTGTCATTGACTATCACCCGGGAAAGGCTAATGTGGTTGCGGATGCCTTAAGTCGTAAATCACTGTTTGCTTTATGAACGATGAATGTACATTTGTCGGTTCTATCCGATAATGTGTTAGTAGCAGAAATAAAGGCCAAACCATTGTTGATTCATCAAATTCGTGAAGCTCAGGAAGTCGATGATGAATTGGTTACAAAACGGGCTGAATGTGTTTCGAATAAGGAATCAGAGTTTCAAATTGATGATGACGATTGTTTGAGGTTCAGAAGTCGTTTATGTGTTCCAAGGAATTTAGAACTTATTTCGACAATTCTGAACGAAGCTCATTGTAGCCGAATGTTAATTCACCCGGGGAGTACGAAAATGTACAACGATCTGAGACGTCAGTTTTGGTGGCATGGTATGAAACGAGACATTTCCAATTTTGTTTCGAAGTGTTTAATATGTCAACAAGTGAAAGCGGAACATCAAGTGCCTACAGGATTACTTCAGCCGATCATGATACCCGAGTGGAAGTGGGATCGAGTCACGATGGATTTTGTATCTGGATTGCCATTGTCATCAAGCAAGAAAGATGCGATCTGGGTTGTTGTTGATAGACTGACAAAGTCGGCTCATTTTATCCCTGTACGTACGGATTATTCTCTTGACAAGCTAGCTGAAATGTATGTATCCCAGATTGTAAGGTTACATGGGGTACCAATTTCTATTGTATCAGATAGAGATCCGAGATTCACATCGCGATTTTGGAAGAAATTTCAAGAAGCTTTGGGTACCAAGTTGCATTTTAGCACCGCATTTCATCCACAGACTGATGGTCAATCCGAGCGGATAATTCAGATACTCGAGGATATGTTGAGATGTTGCATCCTTGAGTTTAGTGGTTCATGGGAGCGGTATTTACCTTTGATTGAATTCGCTTACAACAATAGTTTTCAATCAAGTCTTAAGATGGCACCTTACGAGGCTTTGTACGGTCGTAAATGCCGTACACCAATGTTTTGGACCGAGCTCGGTGAAAGTAAAATTTTTGAAGTTGATTTGATTAAAGATGCTAAGCAGAAAGTAAAGATAATTCGTGAAAGTCTGAAGGCAGCATCAGATCGTCAGAAGTCGTACGCGGATTTAAAACGAAGAGATATTGAGTATCAGGTGGGAGACAAAGTGTTTCTTAAAGTTTCACCTTGGAAAAAGATACTCAGATTTGGCCGTAAGGGCAAACTGAGTCTGAGGTTCATAGGGCCGTATGAAATATCCGAACGAGTTGGTCCAGCGGCATATAGATTGATTTTACCCCCCGATCTCAAAAAGATTCACAACGTTTTTCACGTTTCGATGCTTCGACGTTACAGATCTGATCCTTCGCACATAATTAATCCCTCCAAGGTTGAAATTCAATCCGATATGAGTTATGAAGAAGAACCGATTCGTATCCTAGCTCGTGAAGTGAAAAAATTACGAAATAAAAAGGTTCCTTTAGTAAAAGTGTTATGGCACAAGCACGGGGTCGAAGAAGCTACTTGGGAAACCGAGAACTCTATGAAAGAACGATACCCAAACCTATTTACCTGTAAGATTTTCGGGGACAAAAATTTCTTAAGTGGGGGAGAGTTGTGACAGCCCTAATTTGACCCTAGTCGGAAAGTGGTTTCGGGACCACAAAACCGGGTCGTAAAAATAATTAACCATTAAGTTTTGTGTTTATTGTATGTGAAATAGGCATGTGTGAAAGTTTCATGCTCCAATTTTGTCATTAGTATGTGAAATTATTAAATAAGACTTATGTGAGGAAATCTAGAAATGTTCTAGGCAAATGTTATAGTGGCCTATTAAAGCATGTTAGAAAATACTTGTACTTAAATGTCAAATTAGCCAAAAGTCTAGATGGTGGCCGGCCATGCTATGGGTTAAAACATATTATAAATATGTTATGTTAACATTTGTGTTAAAAATAATAAAATAAAGAGCATGTATCATAAAATAATAGTGGTTAGTAGGTGTAACACCCCGTACCCGAGACCGTTGTCAGAAGCGACCACGAGGTGCTAACAGACATAATTCATGTATGTTCACAGTCCATTTTAAAAATTTCCAGACAGCTAGCTAACTACGTCACTGTCACCTTAAAAATCATATCTTGAGTTCCAAAACTCAAAAATCTGTTTTGTAATTTTTCCATGAAACTAGACTAATATATCCATCCACAAATTGTTTTATAGAATTTTTGGTCGAGCAAATTAGTACAGTTTATTAGTTAAAGTCTCCCCTGTTACAGGGTTCGACTACACTGACCATCCTGCATTGCGACTTAGATAACTCCTTATACAGGGCTTCAATACTTATGCCGTTTGTTTCTAATGAAACTAGACTCAAAAAGGAATCTATAAATATATGGCATGACTACTAATTATCTCTGGTTAATTTATAATTAATTTCCAAAGTCAGATCAGGGGATCCAGAAATCGCTCTGGCCCTGTCCCACGAAAACTTAAATATCACTTAAAATACGACTCATATGACTGTTTCGTTTCTTCCATATGGAATTAGATTCATCAAGGTTCAATTACATAATTTATTCACTATTTCATTCCATTCCTACTATTTTTAATGATTTTTTAAATTCACATCACTGCTGCTGTCAGCATCTGCCTTTAAGGTAGACTTTACCTATTACATAGTTTCCATGATTCAACTAACCCTTTAGCATATATAGCACAGAGTATGATCGTGATTAACCATTCCAATGGCCAACCATTGCTAAGCATATCCACACCTCTCAATAACCATATACATACAAAATGATTATAACATTATGCTCAAAAATATATATAAGCCATTTTCGCATGGCTATCCAAATTTGTACAATACCGAAAGGTACATGACCAACATCAAAAAGGGTAGTCCTATACATGCCATTTCAAAGTTCAACCAAAAGTGTACCAAAAGGGGCTTTGATAGTGTGGACGACTTCGACTTCAACAATCCCGAGTCCGATAGCTGACGAACCAAAATCTATAAAACAGAAAATCAAAGAAACGGAGTAAGCATTTAATGCTTAGTAAGTTTTGAGCCATGAAATTAGACACAACTAAAGTATAACATTCGTATGGCTAAACAGATAATTTCATATGCACAAATTCTCAATATCATACTTACTTCACATTACCGACCCTTATATTCATACACAAAAGATCAATTTAGCCAAAGGCCGGTAGCTCATTTATCGACTGAGCGAATACTATTTGTAAGGAATCAACCAATTCAATGCATATACGAAACATACCTCACTGCTGGGATTTTACGAGCGTATTAATTGAAATTATTACAGCAAGATCGCTCATTCACAAATCAAGTACCTTCGGAATTCAACCGGATATAGCTACTCGCTCGAATGCCTTCGGGACATAGCCCGGTTATAGGAACTCGCACAAATGCCTTCGGGATTTAGCCCGGATATAGTAACTCGCACGAATGCCTTCGGGACTTAGCCCGGATATAATAACTCGCACAATTGCCTTCGGGCTTAGCCCGAAATTAGTCACTAGCACAAATGCCTTCGGGACTTAGCCCGGTTATCATCCGAATATTTATGCACATATCAAAAAATCATGACACATCTCTATTTCAATTTCATAACTAGAATTCAAACACAAGTCACTTATCAAGCATTATCATTTCGGCTCAATAGCTACATACAAGAGTATGATTTTGATTTACTTAAAACATGATCTAATCAAATCATAATCTAAGCTCCATTACTCAAAGACTTACCTCGGATGTTGTCGAACGATTTCGACGGCTATTCGATCACTTTTTCCTTCCCTTTATCGGATTTAGTTCCCTTTTGCTCTTGAGCTTAATATTAACAAATAAATTGATTTAATCATTTGAACATCAAAAAGAGAAACTCAAGGTTCTTAACCCATATATACATTAGACATTAGAGTCACATATATATGAAATCATGAATCAAACTCAACATATTAGCCCACACTCTCTTTTAGCCGATTATCTAAGCCAAGATAAAAGCATCAATATGCTTGCCTCTAACCGAATACATGCAACACCAATCCATCTCATGTGGCCGAATATGCATGTCTACGTTGAGGCTAATTATATACTTAATACCACATATAAATGGCATACATTTTACTAACTAATGCATTACATATTATAACTCAATACACACCCAGCATTTACTCCATAACTGAAACACCATCATATATAAATATATACCTTGAGATAATATATATGTCATACCAATACATCATGTGCAAATATATATATATGTGCAAGAGCCGAATCATAAAGTTGATTATAACCACCTCATATATTTTCATCATATACCCGAATGCACAAGTACATTATAGTAGCTTCCAACTCAATTCATGTTACAAATTTATACTTCACAAGAATAAATCATTAACCAAATATAAGCATACCAAAATAAACTCTTTCTATGTTCGAATATAACCTAATATCATTTAATACCAAATCATGTATAACACCTCAACCAAATATAATAACCAAATTCACATGTATATTTTATTTTTAGATGAACCATAGCCGAATCATTTTAACCATGAGTAACATAACAAGCATAAATCATACTTATGGATCTAAGGTAGAACCAAGAAAGGAACTCATAGATATCAAGATGTAAGCAAACTACCATTGTTCAATTAGATTTAGCATGAAACACAACCATCACCCTTATTAATCTCCATAGCCGAAAACCTTACTTATTCCAAAATCACAATTTCAACATGGGTTACCAACAATAACTTGATATCTCACTCAATATCAACTAGGATTTCAAGAACTAGTATCAACTTCCTTACCTTAATATTGACCTAAGGTGACCGATTGCTTCACTCCTTTCTTCCTCCTTTCAATTCGGCCAAGAAGAACCAAAGAACACAACTTGTTTTCATCACCGAATGCTCTCTCTTTTTTTTTGTTTTCTTTCTTCAATTCACGGCAAAGGGGGGGGAAACATGGATGAGACAATTGTTTTTTTCATCACTCCTCCCTTTGCATTACTTTAATACTAACCCCTTTTCTTTTATTCTTTCTAACATAACACACTAACACAACATGTTTACAACATGTTTCCACCCATAGCATGGCCGGCCACTAGCTCAATTTTTGGGTAATTTGACATGCAAACCCATCATTTTTATAATATGCATTATTAGGCCACTTTACATTTGCCTAGCACATTTCTAAATTTTCTCACATAAGTCCTATTTACTAAAATTCACCTAGAATTAACAAAATTCAAATATGAAAATTTCACACACGCATATATACATAAAATAAGCATCAAACATGACAGCTAATTATTTTTATGACTCGGTTTTGTGGTCCCGAAACCACTTCCCGACTAGGGTCACATTAGGGCTGTCACAACTCTCCCCCACTTAAGAAATTTTCATCCCCGAAAATCTTACCGGTAAACAGGTTTGGGTGTCGTTCTTTCATAGAGTTCTCGGGTTCCCAAGTAGCTTCTTCCATCCCGTGTTTGAGCCATAACACTTTTACTAAAGGAACCTTTTTGTTTCGCAACTCTTTCACTTCACGAGCTAGGATACGAATTGGTTCTTCTTCATAACTCATATCGGCTTGGATTTCAACCTCGGAGGGACTTATTATGTGCGAAGGATCAGATCTGTAACGTCGAAGCATCGAAACATGAAAAACGTTGTGGATCCTTTCGAGTTCAAGGGGTAAAAGCAACCTATATGCAACTGGACCAACTCGTTCGGAGATTTCATACGGTCCAATGAATCTCGGACTCAATTTGCCCTTACGGCCAAATCTGAGTATTTTTTTTCCAAGGTGAAACTTTAAGAAACACTTTGTCTCCCACCTGATACTCAATGTCTTTTCGTTTCAAATCCGCGTACGACTTCTGACGATCTGATGTTGCCTTTAGACTTTCACAAATTATCTTTACTTTCTGTCCAGCATATTTGATTAAATCAACTCCGAAAATTTTACTTTCACCGAGCTCGGTCCAAAACAATGGCGTTCGGCATTTTCGACCGTACAAAGCCTCGTAAGGCGCCATCTTAATGCTTGACTAAAAACTATTGTTGTAAGCGAACTCAATCAAAGGTAGATACCGTTCCCATGAACCACTAAACTCAAGGATGCAGCATCTCAACATATCCTCGAGTATCTGAATTATCCGCTCGGATTGACTATCGGTTTGGGGATGAAAAGCAGTGTTAAAATGCAACTTGGTGCCCAAGGCTTCTTGCAATTTCTTCCAAAATCGCGAGGTGAATCTCGGATCTCTATCCGATACAATAGAAATAGGTACCCCGTGTAATCTCACAATCTGAGAAACATACAATTCTGCTAGTTTATCCAATGAAAAATCCGTACGTACGGGAATAAAATGAGCCGACTTAGTCAGTCTATCCACAACAACCCAAATCGCATCTTTCTTACTTGCCGACAATGGCAACCCAGATACAAAATCCATCGTGACTCGATCCCATTTCCATTCAGGCATCATGATCGGCTGAAGTAAACCCGTAGGCACTTGATGTTCCGCCTTCACTTGCTGACATATTAAACACTTCGAAACAAAATCGGAAATGTCTCGTTTCATACCATGCCACCAAAACTGACGTCTCAGATCGTTGTACATTTTCGTACTCCCCGGGTGAATTCACATTCGGCTACAATGAGCTTCGTTCAGAATCATCGAAATGAGTCATGAATTTCTTGGAACACACAAACGACTTCTGAACCTCAAACAATCGTCATTATCAATTTGAAACTCTGATTCCATATTCGGAACACATTCAGCCCATTTTGCAACCAATTCATCATCGACTTTCTGAGCTTCATGAATTTGATGAATCAACAATGGTTTGGCCTTTAATTCTGCCACTAACACATTGTCGGATAGAACGGACAAGTGTACATTCATCGCTTGTAAAGCAAACAATGATTTACGACTTAAGGCATCTGCAACCACATTAGCCTTTCCCGGGTGATAGTCAATGACAAGTTCATAATCCTTCAACAACTCGAGCCAACGTCTTTGTCGCAGATTTAAGTCTCTTTGAGTCATCAAATATTTGAGACTTTTGTGATCCGAAAATACATGGCACTTCTCACCAAATAAGTAATGTCGCCATATTTTCAAAGCGAATACGATGGCAGCTAATTCGAGATCATGGGTCGGATAATTTTTCTCATGTGGTTTTAATTGTCTCGACGTATAGGCCACAACTCGACCTTCTTGCATCAATACGCAACCCAACTCAAGTAGGGAGGCATCACTATAAATGACAAACTCTTTGCCTGATTCGGGCTGCACTAGAATTGGAGCTTCAGTCAAATAAGTTTTCAGTTGATCAAAACTTTTCTGACATTTTTCCGTCCATTCGAACTTAACATCTTTTTGAAGTAGCTTCGTCATTGTTGTGGCTATCATCGAGAAACCTTTTACAAACCGTCGGTAGTAACCGGCAAGTCCCAAAAAGCTCCGAACCTCAGTAATATTTCTCGGAGGCTTCCAGTTAAGTATGGCCGAAATTTTGTTCGGATCAACTCGAATACCCGGTGCAGATACCACATGACCCAAGAAGCTAACCTCTCTTAACCAGAACTCACACTTACTGAACTTAGCATATAACTACTTATCCCGTAAAATTTGCAACACTAATCCCAGGTGTTCAGCATGATCGGTTTCATTTCTCGAATAGACCAAAATATCATCGATAAACACAACTACAAACCAATCCAAATACGGTCTGAAAATCGGATTCATCAAATCCATAAATACCACAGGGGCATTAGTGAGCCCAAACGGCATCACTAAGAATTCGTAGTGACTGTATCTCATTCTGAAAGCAGTTTTGGGTATATCCGAATCTCGAATTCGCAACTGATAATAACTCGATCTCAAGTCTATCTTTGAAAACACTGAGGCTCCCTTTAGTTGATCAAACAAATCATCAATGTGCGGCATCGGATGAGACAATTTTTTTTTCATCACTCCTCCCTTTGCATTACTTTAATACTAACTCCCTTTTTTTTATTCTTTCTAACATAACACACTAACACAACATGTTTACAACATGTTTCCACCCATAGCATGGCCGACCACTAGCTCAATTTTTTGGGTAATTTGACATGCAATGTAACACCCCGAACCCGAGACCGACACCGGAGTCGAACACGAGGTGTTAACAGACTTTAAACCCCTTATAAAAAATATTTCCCAGACACTGCCAATCTGCGTACTAGTCGCTTTAAAAATCATATCTTGAGTTTCACAACTCGAAAATCAGTTTTGTGATTTTTCCCTGAAACTAGACTCATATGCCCATCTACATATTTTTTTCTAGAATTTTTGGTCGGGCCAATTAGTACAGTTTATTAGTCAAAGTCTCCCATGTTACAGGGATCGACTACCCTGACCTTTGCGCATTACGACTTGGATATCTCCTTGTACAGGGCTCCAATACTGATGTCGTTTGTTTCTATAGAAACTAGACTCAGAGAGGAATCTATACATATATGGTATGACTCCTAATTATCTCTGGTTAATTTATAATGAATTTCCAAAGTCGGAACAGGGAATCCAGAAACCGTTCTGGCCCTGTCTCACGAGAACCTGAATATCTCTTAACATACTGTCTGTATGATTGTTTCGTTACTTTCCTATGAAAGTAGATTCATCAAGGTTTGTTTACATAATTTATTAACTATTTAATTCCATTCCTACTATTTTTAGTGATTTTCGAAATCTACATCACTGCTGCTGTCAGCATCTGCCTTTAAGGTAGACTTTACCTATTTCATGGTTTCCATGATTCAACTAGCCCTTTTTGCATAAATAGCACAATTTATGAAAGTGATTAACCATCCCCGTGGCCAATCCTTGTCAAGCATATCCACACCAAATGATTATAAAATTATACTCAAACACATATAAGCCATTTTCGCATGGCTATCCAAAATTTATACAAGTCCAAAGGGTCCACGACCCACAACAAACGGGTAGTCCTATACATGCCATTTCGAAGTTCAACCAAAATTGTACCAAAAGGGGGGCTTTGATAGTGTGGGCGACTTTGACTTCAAGATCCCGAGTCCGATAGCTGGAGAACCAAATCTATAAAACAGAGGAGCAATGAAACGGAGTAAGCAATTTATGCTTAGTAAGTTTTGAGCAAGGAATTCCAGCACAACAAAAGTATAGCATTCATATAGCTAAACGGATAATTTCATATGCACAAATTTACGACATCGTACTTGCTTCACATATCAACCCTTATGTACATACACAAAAGATCAACTCAGCCAAAGGCCGGTAGCTCGTTTATCAACTGAGCGAATACTTATTTGTAAGGGCTCAACTAAATTCAAGCACATACGAAACATACCTCAATGTTGGGATGTTCGAGAGTATTAACTGGAATTTACAGCAAGTTCATTCATTCCCAAATCACGTACCTTCGGAATTTAACCGGATATAGCTCCTCGTTCGAATGCCTTCGGACATAGCCCGGTTATAGTAATTCGCACAAATGCCTTCGGGACTTAACCCGGATTTAGTAACTCGCACAAATGCCTTCGGGACTTAACCCGGATTTAGTAACTCGCACAAATGCCTTCGAGACTTAACCCGGATTTAGTAACTCGCACAAATGCCTTCGGGCTTAGCCCGGAATTAGTATCTCGCACAAATGCCTTCGGATCTTAGTCCGGATATTGTCACTTAGCACAACCCTTCGGGACTTAGCCCGGACAGCATTCAAATAACCATGCACATTTAACAATAAATCATGGCCCATTCGTATTTCATTTTCGTTAGCAAAACTCAAACACAAGACATTTATCATTCTTGCAATTCGGCTCAATAGCCACACAAAGAGCATGATTTTAATTTGCTCAAAACATGATCTAATCACATCATAATTTAAGCTCTTTTACTCAAGAACTTACCTCGGGTGTTGTCGAACGATTCCGATAGCTATTCGACCACTTTTTCCTTCCTTTATCGGATTTAGTTCCCCTTTGCTCTTGAGCTTAATTAAACAAATAAATTGATTTAATCATTTGAGCATCGAAAAGAGGAACACAAGGCACTTAGCCCATATTTATACATTAGACATTAAAGTCACATATGTACGGAATCATGAATCAAACTCAACATTTTAGCTAATTTTTCCCCCTTGGCCGAATATGCATGTCTATTTTGGGGCCGATTTCAACACTTAATACATTCTACAAGTATGGTCACTTGTATTGACTAAACACCCTTTTGTTTCAAGTTCAAAACTTGGCTAATACACACATATACACACTAGTAAAGCATCCTTTCCCTTTCCATCAATTTAACACATGCATTGCTCATTAACATGCAAAAGTTATATTCGGCCTTAGCACACAACTTGCTAGCCGATTCTTCTCCATTTAGCAACCAATGCACATATGTGCTCACTCAAAATGCTAAAAGGAGGTTCAAGAATCATCAAGCCACCATCACATGCATCATTAACAAGCTTCATATTTAGCATGCAATGGCATTAACACAAACTCCACCTAGGCCGAAT